>NW_017732173.1:65191-158879 GCF_001890085.2 Hipposideros armiger | reverse complement strand
TAAGAGTAATTTGACAATTTAAAAAATTTAAACAAGCTAATATATTCTCTCATTTCTACAACACACATTGCTAAAGTTATATGCAAATAAGAGTTATATATAAAGCTACATGCAAATATGAGTTAGATGCTAAGTGTTATCATCTACCTGTTCAGGAAGAGGAAGAAACGAGGAACCAAGGAACATTGAGTGATTCCTGTGCCAAACACTGTGATGGTGGGAGCTGTGAAGTTTGTTGGTGTCTATGTGGCTCTTTAACGTGGACCTTTAGACCTAGCCATGATCACACTCCTGCTTTGGTACGGCGCTTGGCCCCTGAACCAGGTCCGGGGTACTAACCCTTCTCCAGTCTATCCTGTTATCACCTACATAGGGCACCACCACCCCACTTGCAGAAAGTTCTTGTTAAAAAGGTTACCATGAAGAAATGTCACTGTGTGAGTGCCACCACGATCAGCGAAACACCTAAGGGGGTAAGCTATGTTAGATTTTGGTCAGGGAAATAGGTCTGCAAAATGTCTAACGATTTTATTTGTGGCTTAAGCTTAAAAAGCATTTACAAATACCAATGAGTTGTTTTGGTTTCTTCTCATAAAACTGCTAAGAGTTGGGAACTAACTAGGCAGCCTGGGTCACAACATGAAAAAGCTCTTCAAACTGCTTCACTTATATCTCCTCTCATTTCTCGCCATCCCAACAGGAATATCCGCAGAAGCTTCCTATGTTGATTTCATTCCCTAGCTGCCTCCATTACCTTCTAGTCGACTGAATGTTCCCTGAGGACAGGGGCCCAGCACGGTGCTTCCCCCAACCAGATACATCTGCTCTTGGCCTTCCTTCTTTCTGTAGGTGGATCGCCACTCTCTGTAGCTCGCCTGCAGTGTCGGATGTTCAGCCCTTTACATCTCTTACACTATCATGGACTCTAAGCTGAAAACCGTGAATAACCATCTGCTACAATGGGTGGCTACTGCACAGGAACCTATGAAAAAGATCAAATACCACTTTTTTTAAGGTAATGAACTGCTAAGCTATTTAAAATATTACATTCTTCTGACTTGTACTTGTAAGCAGTGAAGAAAATCAAGAACAAAAGTTCTTCAGAAAGTTTGTTTTGGGAAATAGCACCCCATGGTCAAGTCAATTTGTGAAACAGGGCATACTATATCTATCATTCTCTAGGGAACTCGTTTGGTCAGCAAATAAAAGGCCCTGTGAAGCCCTGCAATAAAGACATCTGATTAAGTTACTGTTCAAACCAGTATTTCCCCAAATTATTTCTCCATGGAACGCTCTCCCATGTGACATTTACTAACATCCCAAGCAACCAAGGTTCCTCAGAACACACTGTGGGAAATGCTGACCTAAAGTATTTTTCTTTCCCTTGAATTGTACAAATGCCTCTAAATTGCAGCTTTGAGATCAATTGAAAAAACAGTCAAAAATAATATTTTTGTTACACTATATAATGCCAATCTTGTTCTGTTTTTGGCCATGGCAGGCTACATCAGAAGCAGCCTAGTGTTCTGTGGTCTTAGCTCATGTTTTTAGTGTGGAGGAGGTGGTAGGTGAGGCCTCTTAACCCTGAGCATCCTGAATATTAAAAGCTGACAGCCCAGCCCATCTGGGAGGGGAGGGTCCAACACCACCCGTAACCCTGACAGCTTCAGCTACTTTGTGAGCTTGAAATGGGTGTTGCTCACCCGCTAAATTCTCCCTCAGAGTTCTGGTAAGTCCAAAAGTATAATGAGAGCATGATGTGATTAAGAAAATACAAGTACACCTTAAGTGTAAATATGTAGCATTCTAGGTGCCCTGAGGATACCTCATTAATGTTAAGCTGATTACAAATTATAGGTGTCTCAGAGCACCTGCTGTTAGGAAGGAAGCCATGGCACAGTCTAGAGTTACATGATGGAGGCACCTGCTCTTTATAGTACTTAAAATCTACTTGTAAAAGAAATTTAATTTCTCCCCTTTACCAGTTCAAAAAATGAAAACACAATAAAAATGAATGCATCGATGGCTAGTTGCAGGGGAAGATTTAAAAACAAAACAAAACTCTTTACTATGGATGTGTGGAAAACAGTATACCCTTTAGAAATCAATTCAGATATAGTTCTTGAAGAGCACATTACTATTTAATCCAACTGAGGGAAGTGTCTCTGAATCCTGCTTTCTAAAACAACAACAACACATTAAACTCTTTCAAATACAGCAAGGACAGAAGAATAATTTTTCCAGTGTAGGTAAATGAAACGTGAAATAAGAAAGCACCTTTTAGCAAGAGCTCTTGACTACATCTGGTGTATTATCTTGAGATGCCTCTCTTACCCAGGCTACACGAAAGCTCCAAAAACTACTTACTGTGTCGTAAGTTGTTACAATCTTCTTCAGAACCTCAGGCACGATTCCCTGCAATTCCATTGTGGGGTACTGCTCACTGAGATTCAGGACCACCAGCGGTGTGTTGTCAGGCCCCAGAAAGCGGGGGGACACCGCCAACATGCACTGCATGAGATTGGCCACAGAGGAGAGGCCACACAGCTCCTTGAATGACACCACGGCATTCTGTTAAATGGAAAGGAGACACTTCATAATTAACCGGGTGCATTCATTTCTCATGGATATTATATTTGATATACTTGATTATAGTTGAACTGCCTTGTATGAGTTATTAGCAATGTTATGACAGAATTGGCTAACAATTACTTTATCCTGTGAACAATGGCTATCTTCCAAAGTAAATACAGTTATGGATATTTGTAACGCCGATTTATCAGAAGTACAGAAAACGCAAACAAGTTAAATTCTTCCCGAGGGAAAAGCCTCTTTTCAGATCAAAGTTCACAGCAGTGCTAATAATGCTGATATGCACTTATGAGCAAACAAAAAGAATGACTTCTGCATTCAAAGAAAGTAAAGATTAAGAGAAAACGTCGCATCAGGTTTAAAATAAGTACGGAGATTGCCAGCTGTCCAAAAGGGACAGGAATATTTGTGAGGGAGGAACTTGAATGCCCTTCACCTGTTTATTCCCGCTGGTTCCAAATCTCTAAGGGAACTCGGAGGATGCTGCAGTTCACTGGGAGGTCTGCCCATGACCTACCCCTATCCGTGTCTCCCCTGATCTCAGTGCTTCTCCCCCTCTTTTATTTTTCTAATCATGAGAGGTATGCCATTAAAACATCCATTAAAGAAAACCCTTCAACACCGTACCATGTCACGAGTTGGCATTATTTAAGTACTTACCAAGTGCTAAGCTATGGTAGGCATATTTATTACACATTTAATCCTCTCAACAAGCCATGCTGTGGGTGAGGAAACAGCCTCAGCCTCTCTTATCTAAGGATCTAAGGTCACGTAGCTGGTAAGGGAAAGAGTCAAGATTTTATCTGAAATCTGTTGTTGTTGAGGCCTATGCTTTTACTCATTATAACACCAGATAAATTCTAATCAAAATATGAGTCAGGCATGTTATTCTGGGCACACCTGAGTCCTGGTCTGGGCTGAGCACAGCGGCCGGTGGGGCGGGACCCAGGCCTCCACGCCCTGGGCCTTCTGCTCTCAGGTAGCCTGGCTCCCGGCAATGAGCCGCACTTCAGTTTGAAGTTTAAACATTTTCTTTTTATTAATATTGCTTTAGACAGGACATCAAAAGCACTTCGCTGCTGACTGCCTGAAACAGTAAATCATTGTTGTCATAGCTAAAGTGGGGTCTCCCAATCACTCTGTCACCCCTACCTTCCTGTTTCATTTTCTCCACAGCGCTGGCTGTGTCTGCAGTTGTCCCATTTGTGTATCCACCTGCCTACAGGCTGTTTCCCCGCCCCTCTGGCCAGCCCCATCTACAGTCATCTGTTTGTTGTGTGTCGCTGCTGCATCCTCATGGCCTAGACTGTCTGTGCATGATGCTCATTGGACATCACCACCGGCTGCTCTGCTGGGTTTGGCACAGACACCTGACACCTGGCTCTAGAAAGACGATGCTCAAGCTCTGGCAGGTCCTCAAGGGAGTTCTGTGTCACATGCACAACAGCTGCCACAAGACAGGGGACAATGTGGCTTGTTCAGGGCTGAGGGTTTACCAAAGCATTTTCACCTTCAGAAATAGGGGAAAGCCCTTTACACTTCTGATCTGCTTTTACTTTGAAAGAAAGGGAATACAATTTTGCTATTGTGGGAAGGTCTTTTTATTAATGAGGTATCCACAGAATCGGTAGAGGGGTGAAATGTGTTGAATTTTATCAGGTTTTACTTGCTGGTGGCATTCTTCTTATAATCATTTGTGTGTATATATATATACACATATATATACACATATATATATATGTGTATATATATATGTGTATATATATGTATCACATACACATACACTCATACATATAATCAGATATATATATATATTTAATAAACACACACTGAGGAGCAGTCGCGCACATGGCACTTCTCACACTGGGACGGGCTAGAGCCAGTATCCCTGGGAGGTGGGCCTTTGCTGCCCAGCTCTGTATCACGCGTGGGCCCTAGGATACTGCTAGACATGTGGGAGATCCTTAATTACATACCATAATTCCTAACTAATTGCTTTTAGTCATTATACAGTTCAGAGGTAATTATTATCTTAGACTTCTAATTGATATGCATACCACATCTTTTACTTAAACAATTAAATAGATGTCCTATAAAATCAAGAGGAGGCTCAAAACACAAACGCGTTGGCTCACTTAAGCGTCCTATTTTCCCAACACAATAGCGCCATAAAAAGGACTGGAACATGTCCTTTTTATTTTGACAGGTCATTAATTTGTGTTCCTGCTAAGGAATAGTCAGAAAAAAATCAGAGATTCCCATGTACACTACTAGAAAAAAATGTGGAACGTGTTAGGCATTAGTTAACAGGGTCTAGGATGTGAGACGGCAACAAGACTGGTTTATTCTAATACGTTATCAATATTTTCAATACCAGCTATTGTGTTTGGAAATTTAAATGATAAAAAAAAAATGTGACTTGTGGTAAACATTCTAATGACTAACTGAACTTTACACATAATTTAAAATCAAATATACTACTGTTAAAAAACACTCCAATATACTCATAGACGATACACAGATGCACTAAGAAGGAAAGCCATGGAGTCAATACTGAAACACGGGAACGTACCTGCATGTTCTCTCTCAGGTCTGTCGCGTCCCGTATAGGCGGCTGGGCGTTCTTGAACACCTCATCTACAGTTTTAATCCACAGTGTCCTCAAAGATGCGTATTCCCTGGATTTCTTCCCTTTTCTCACCGAAAGGCCCCTTTTATGAGGTTTCCCGCCTCCTCTTCGGTTAGTAATAGCCACGTGGACAAACAAAGAGGCGTGCGCAAGGACCTCTCCAGTCAATGACTGCAGGGGGACATGGCGGTAGCCTGTCTGTAAACATTCAAAGGGAATAGTGTACTGACCAATAAATTCATCCCCAATGTAGTCGTCATCCAGGACGACGAAACGCACCATGGCCAGTTCCGGTAGGTTGATTTGAAATTCAAAGCTTTCGTCAAAAATGGGAGCATCTCCATTCTGGTTCACAGTTTTTGTCCTTTGTTCTGCACAGTCAGCAGGGATGCCATGAATTTCCACATAGACGTAAGGATCCACCACGTCACCTTTGGCACCGGATCCCTTGGGTTTGGGGAAGTTCTGCCCGCTGATGATTTTAATGTGAAGGAGCTGAGGTGAGACTCCCGGGACGGAGTCTTTCGTGTTGGCGCTGAAGAAAGAGACTTCTTCCCTCATGATGGCTGGCCGCAGGACATAGCCACAGTTCCCATTCTGCCTGAACCAGCCAATATTCAGGTCCATCATCAATCCAGGCGTCTGAAAGTTCATGGCTACGATCTGACAACCACATTTCCAAAAGTCTTGAGGATTCATGTTACTTGAGTCAATCCTCATTGGGTTGGGAAAGACCCTAGCAAGAAAACGTTTGTTGTAATTCACAAAGTCCCCTGGGTTTTCATTGGCGTATTTGCTGGCAAGCACTTCATTGAATGAACACACTTCCCAGTACTTCTGAACCTGAAAGGACACCTGGAATTCTTTGAACTGAACTGACTTACAGATGCTGACCAGCTCCGACAGCTCTTTGCAGAGCTGAAATCGCTTGGCAGGTACGTTGTTGAGTTGCTCCGCGTTCTCCTTCCCCATCCTCTGAGACATTTCCGCTCCTTCATCTTCATCAGTAACATCTCCTTCGACTCCAGAGCAATTTGAGGACAGCTTCTTTGCTTTAATCAGTATCTTCCCTTTCAGGACATCGGGGGATGGTAGATAAGATTCCTCAACATTGGGTGATGTTGTATAGAGCTTGTCTCCTAAAATTTTCTTCATGTGTTGAACCATTACTTTCTGTTGTTTAATAGAACAGTGGTTTTCTAAACACAGGATGAGCGGATACTCTGAAGCAAAGAATGCATACTTGTTAATAATGTCGATGACACTGCGGAAGACTATCTGAGAAGTCATGGTGTGGCCAGTGTAAATGACAGGTTCATTGTCTGGCCCGTCCCATACGTCTAATTCAACACTCCGGCAACCCATTTTAAGAGCTCTAATGTACCCTGTGATATCAGAGGGACCTCGGAACTGATCCTCTATTAAGTATGTATTATGAGATGAGTTTATAAAATAATGAGACAAGGGTTGCTTCATATCCTGACAGACCTTCTTGTGTTCCGGATCAAATATATAACAGTCAGGGGACATAAGGTAATTAGTGAACCCGTCTATGGAGAGCCAGCCCTTTTCCTGGCCCTCTTTGGATGGCTCATATTTGTGAATAATTTCAAGGCTTATTTCCTCATTTATATGTGCCACACCCTGCTCTGCCTCAAGAAACATCATAAGGTCCTTGGTATCCAGGAATTCTTTATTGCTTGAAAACTGAACTAAAAGGAAATAGATCTCAGGTCTAGTACAAAGCTCATGGAAAACCTCAACAAATTCTTCCTTGGTGACTTCAGTACCAGCTTTGTCTTTGGATTTGTGCAATTCTTTGAACTTAAGCTCAATTTTGCTGGTCTTTAAACCAGGGTTGAGGTTTCTGATACACTGCACCGCATTACAAAGAGTTATATGTCCAACGTTATCTACATCCATTTCACTAAACATTTGTGAAACCCAAGAAGTCCTCATGTTGTCTTGGCTACTTTCTAACATATCAAGTGTATGTTTTCCATAAGAAATTAGGTATCGCAGTCCCGTGACCCAGATGTTCGCAACATCTGCAGAGTTGGCAACCAAGTCAAGTGACTCATAATTCTCTCCATAGATGACTGAAAACGCACAATCTTCAGATATCTGGTCAGAAATGCCATTGCTGCGGAATATGTCTGTATTTTTTCCTGTTCTCACTTCCTTGATGGATTTAATATCAATCTTGGCTTTCTCCAAATCCTTCTTAGATGGTTCCCACCTCAGGCTCTGCATGTCGGCATCCAGTAAAAAATACCTATGGTAAATTCGAGAGTTGGAGCGAACCTTCTTGAGTTCTGAGCCCTCCACCATTGAGTTGATGCAGTCACTTGCACTGCTGATCTTCTTCTCTGTCGGCATGCTGCTGAACGAGACTGTCTTCTTCCGTTCTCTTTTCTGTTTGGTACCATCCTGGGAGGAAAAAAAAGGTGTGTCAGAATTAACAGAAATGTAGGTTTCGTGTTCAAGACCAGGAATACTTAATTTCCTTGAAAACAAACCATACAATTAGGATCTCCTATTCTGTGTCCTATGATGAATGATATTTGTTTGCTTCAAAGCTTAGAGGAGGCCCTGGAGTTGCTGCCTAACACAACCAGGTAAGGAATCATTATTAAATAACTGCAATCCATGGGCGCCAAGAAACACAATCTCAGTAACACCCAATAAAATCTTGTAGAGACCTGAGTACATAACTTGCAGGCCTCAAGGAAAAATGAAAATGCAGGACTCCTTGTTCAAAAATTGTTAAGAATTTCAAGAAGGTGACCGAAGAGCGTTAAGCCAAGGGCAGGGCCCTTCTGAGTGCGGGCGGGGCCTGTACAAGCATGACGCAGGCCCTGTTTGTACACACATCTCCAAATGAGTGTTTCTCAAAGGGCTGTCACTAGACCACTTGCCTCAGAATCACCTGGGTTTGCTGGTAACAATGCAGGTTCCTAGGCCCATGGGATCAGATCTCTACGGGGCGGTATCCAGGAATTTGTATTGTAGGCAACACTCTAGGTGATGGGGACACAGTAAAGTTTGAAAGCCACTTCCTGACCACTTAGACTCACTAAGCTGTCTGGGATATATCTGGAAACTACAAATGCGACATGACCAAAAACAGCTAAGGACGAACCATGTAATAAATGAGCAGACACTGTAATCCGAGCAGAAATTCCTGGCCCCATCTGAGTCTCGTATTAGATTAGTCCTTGTCCTAAATACTTCAGATAGAGACGGTTTCGCTGTTGCAGTTGTGTTATGTCTGGGTGGAAGGCCTAGATGACAATTATAGCTGGAGGTGCTTCTAAAATTCCAGAGCTTATTTATTAAAGCCTATTGCCATGTGCCAGGCTAATGCTCAGAACCATGTCACCTGAGAACTTCCAATATTAGCACAACCAAGTACAACATTTCAGACAGCATCTGCTTCTAACGAAGGATACGTCACCAATAACGCAGTCCTCAAGCTTCCTACATAAAGTAACAGGTGCCCACCTGAAGGAGCTGACACCACCACATCCACGTGTGGATTTAAGTCCTTTCCCTGGACAGATGCCTTTATTATTTAAAAAAGAATTGTTCAAGTGACCACCTAACTTTCATAATTTTAACCTGAAATATGTTATTGCCTTCCAGGAGGTGTGTACAATTTGTGGTAGATGTTCAGTAATTCATTATGTTCATAAATTAAGGAAGAGAAATGGAAGTTGGGATTATATACCTTTCACAGCAATAAGGAACAGAGCATGAAAAATATTATACAAAGGCAAGTCTAACGTCCCTGCTCTGGAGAGAATCTATTTTGAATAAAATCTCTACAAAGCAATTATGCCATTCTCTATGCCTCAAATTTAAAACCACTTTTACTTTTTGACTACCTATACTTCCAAAAGCAATTTGCAGAAGGTAATTAAACTTAAACTTTCAATCATATGGGTATCATTTCCCTCAAAGTTTCAAAATGAGCCACGGAGGCTTTTGTGATCTGACTGCCAAGATAAAATATAAAAGCCACAAGGTAGAGTATTTTTTTACAACTGTATCCTCAGAACAATAAAATGCAAGAGACATAAAAACTACAGTAATTGTATCCATAAGATATACTGTATTATAGCTGTTCCAAATCATTAAAGTATAGATTTAATTCTATCTATTAAAGCAGGTTGGCATGAAATTTGTAATCAGTCACGCATAAGGGTGTGAAACAAATGTATAATTTCCTATTTTTCAGAATAAAGGCTGTCTTTACCTTTAGAAAGAAACATTCACCTTTAATAAAGACAACATACTAATTAAGGAAATTTTATAATCATTATAAATTATATCTCAAAGGTGCCACTAGTCAAGTCACAAAGATAAGTGCTTACCCATTTATCCATTAAATATATACATATCATTTTCTCAACATTGCAATGTTTTATTCTGTCATTTTAAATATATTGATCAATATTCAACTACCACTTTCTAATTTATTACAAATGATATATTCCAAATTCATATGTTTTCTTGTTATTAAGAGGGAAAAAGCCGAATTGCAAAGCAAGTTAATAACACACACTCATGCTCACACACCCACATCTGTGGGACAGGCAACAGCTTAAACACCATACTTGTGGCTTTAAAAACAATGATGTTGTAAAAACTTTGTAGGGTGTCAGATGGGCACTTGTCTTACTAGGGAGACCACTTCATGGATGGAGTAGATGGCTGACCACTGCAGTATACACCTGAAGCTGAAGCTGAATAATATTGAATGTCAATTATAATACTTCACGGGAAGTGGAGAACAGCATGGGGAATAGAGTCGTTGGAATTGTAACAGCTGTATACAATGTCAGAGGGGTAGTAAATTGGGGGAGGGGGTTATCACTTTGAAAGGGGTGGAAATGTCTAATTATTACATTGTTTTATACACCTGAAACTAATAAAAAAACCAAATAATTATCTTTTTAAATGGAAAAAAACAAAACAAAACAATGCCTTGCTTTTCACAAGCCAGCCCAGGCGATGATGGGTGATTTCAGATCACTGTTTGCAGACACATGAACATGACGGTCACCCAAGCATAGGCTGCTGTAATGACAGCAGGAGTTCCCCTTACCAGACACTTCCCGTCTCTTCTTCCCGCTCCATCTGCCGTTGCCTGGAGCCAACCTGTCCTCTCCACAGCACACTGAGGCCTGAATGAAAACGTCTGTTTCTCCTTCCTCACTAGCCGATAAAGCTATTAGGAAACAGTGATAGAGGAGTGTGCTTGCTTAGAGACCAGAAAGGAGAACACATCCCTGGATAAGCCAGAATCACTGGTTGGAAGCAACAGGTGGGTGTGAAACAAGCTGGTCCCCCAGGGCCAAGAGGAAAGGAAGGGGAGGACAGAGGCACTTTTGTGGGAGGGGAGGAGAACTGAGGTTCAACAGCAGGGGCTCTAGGCCCCGCACTTGCCTGACTCCCAGAATCTTTAACCCCACTCCAACTCGACTCGTTTCTACCTGGCTTTCACTTTTCAGCCCAGCAGTGATCAAGTGCTTACACAGGCTACACAGCTTGAGCCTTAATGTTAGTTTAAACTGAGCAGTGAAAAGTGATGCGACTGTATGCACTGTCCACATAGCTTTTTTTTTTAACTAAAAGAAAACTAAATGCATATAGCTTATATGCACTAATCACCTAAAACCAGAGGAAAAAACACACAAGGTTCTGCTGAGATGGAGGTGCCTCAAAATACTTATTAAAAATAGTTTCAGAGCTGGTGCTTATATTGTGAGTACTTGTCAGCTAAAGCTTCCCAGTGGGAAAAACAACAAAATGGAAACTCAGTCCACTGGTGCATTTCTGCCACTCTATCAGCTCTTACTAACATCACGAGACGAGACACAAAACTAAGGTCCAGTCTGGAAGAAAACCAGCTTCCAAAAGGACCCTGAAATTTTGAATTCTAAATAAATGATCTTAAAATTTTGAACTGGAAAGATGCTTAAAGATTCATTGATACATTTAACCAACACTTATTTACAGAGTAACAATTTTGTACCAGGAGTGATTTTTTAAGAATGGAACGAAGTAGAAAGAGGCTCAACAAACTCAGGACAGCAAATTCCCGAAGAATAAAAATGTTCATAGAGTTTATATTTAACATTAAAAATGGAAATTGCCATATTGAGCTCTATGGAGAAACATACATAGTTCTAATAAGACTGCCTACTTTGTTTAATAGAAGTTTGTCACTACTCTTTGGCCACTAAAACTCCCATCTGGGATATGTAAGAGGTAGGAGCAATTTCATAAATGGGAATGGGCAATTTCATAAATTCTCCTCCTGACGTGAGGTAACAGATTGGCGGGCCTCATTTCTTCTGCTGGCAACAGGGTACCTGTCCCTGGTCCAGTCGATCGAGCTCATACTAGACACGAGAAAACTTACCTGAGGAGGGCCAGACAGCCGACGTCCTACTGGACGAGAATTACCTCCTGGGTCCTACTGCATTTCTCTGGTATTTCAAAACTGAATTGTTTCCACTTTCTGTGTGATTATTTCTCAATAAACATCATGAGAAAACGATGAGTCAATGTCCAGATTCAATACACTGGCAGTTCCAGTGAACAAGGCTAGGCACTGGGGGGGGGGCCTCACCGAACGGGGAAGGGGATGTATGAAGAGGATGACAACAAAGAAGCCATTTATCCTTCTGGTTTCTTTTGAGTCCAGCTATTTACTTTGATTTATAAATAGCATGAAAGAAGGGTATGCGATCTTTATGTTTACTGAAGGGGGTCTAGGATTAAAGAGACTTGAGAAACAACGGGTTAAAAGAAATGTCTATCCTTAAAACAAAACAAAACAAAAACCCAGAAACGACTTGAGGCCCATTAAAGGAGCACAGCTCGGCCTGATCTTTCTTCAGCTCAATAACAAGAGCTCTGAATTGAAAGAATACGTCATACTGGGCACATCAGGGTTACCTTGCGAGTTTTTCCACACATGTTTAAAACTTGGATGTGCTCTCCAAGGTGAGCAGAAAGGCGGAGGGGGAAGGATCTGGAGCAGAATGGTCACTCTGAAGGTCATTTTATAGTATCAGATGAATTGAAGAGAATAAAATCACTTGAAAAGTTAATATGGTCCAATGCTGCTTTCTACTCAGGTGGAAGGCCCTTTATTGCAGGTAACAGAGAGTGGCTTGGCCCACAGACCCCACTCCTCCTGGCTCTCCTCTTCCATGATACCCTCCACTGGATTCCAAAAGCACCCCCGTGCCAAGTTTGGCAAGCATTTACGAGGGCACAGATCTGCTAATGGCTTGGGAACCTATGGGTGACTTAAAAGTCACCAATCGGGGTCAAGTACTGTTCAGATGAAGTCTCACAATGCGGAAAGCCAAAAGAGAATGTCACTCCCACTCTAACAAGATAAGGCCAGACTGTCTATAAAATCATAACTTTGCTTGTACCCGTCAGAGAACTATGGTCGCCAGGCAACCAAGAGAACTGATTTTAGAGTGACAAGACCCTCTAAGGTGAGACAAGACATAGAAACTATTTCATGTCTAGCAGAGCATGGAAGGAAGAGGCCACCATGAAAGCAGGGGAGAAAAACATCCGCTGAAATCTTAAGGAATTCCTAAAGGTCAAGTGTGGGCGAGAAGGGGTAACGGATCAGGTATCAGGTTAACTGATAGTTGAGAGTAACTGGGAGCCCCAGTCACAGGGAGAGTTTGTTCTCATTAGTAAGTCTTCTCCCCGGCTGCTCCTGAGAAAGACTGGGGGCAGAACAGAAGAGAGAGCCCTTCTCTGGGGCACAGGCACGCAGCAGATAACAATGCCACCAAGGGACAGCATGAAACACTGCCTACTCCAACCATCCTCTAGCAAAGCAAAAGCCTAGGCCACTTGGGGAAGGGCAGCAAGCCCTCCTTCTCCGAGGGCTCCTGGGGGAAGGGTAGAAGCAAACTCCATCTACCTCTACAGCCAGGCAAAGGTCTACTGCTCCGAGGACAGAGGAACCTCTTGGACTCCAGGGCCTGCACCAATGAAAGCAGAGCTCTGCTACCCCCAGGAGAGAGCAGAAAGCTGTGTCCTGCCCAAACTTAACACAGGTACAGGCGGAGTTTGGCTGCCTTGGGGAGCAGGGCAGGAATGCTAAGAAGGTCCAACTCTGAGGTGCAGGCGCATAGGGTTGCTGAAGACTGAAACTAGATGGGGAGGACCAAAAATTCCCTGATTCCTGCAGAAGCCTAGCACCGAGTAGCAAGCAGTGTACCATGGAAGAGGGTCAAGAACATGGAAAGAGATGCCTTCCTGACACAGGTGTTCACAGGTGAAAGCTGAGGTAGAACAGGAACAATGAGTAAACCAATTCATGACCAAACTCTTTTGGAGAAACACTCTCACTATGACTGAAATACTTATTCAAAGTAAATGTATAAAACCATAACGTACATCTGTGTCCAATGTAAACTGCAATAAAATTCATCGGTTTTCTGTAGTAATGAAAAACTTCATCGTGAGCACCGAGCTCCTATAAACGACACTGGTGCTACTTTGCATTCCAGTGAAAACACCGATGCTAATGAATTTTAATTTATGATCTATAATAATAGTACTTAAGGGGCCCACTTTGGTGCAAAAGCTGTCAGTGTTTCTCAACTGTGTATATGGTAATTCCTCATCGAGCACATTACAAAGCCTGCTGACTGCCCATGCTACAGAGCTATTTCAAGATGTGGTTGCATAACTTTAATTGTTAAATCACTGTCTGGTAAATCAAACTGAATTTGAAAAGGTATGCAAGTTGAGTCACGAATGTGACTTCTTAGCTACCAATATGATCAATTCTAAGAATAACTTCTCAATCAGAATTTTCCCCCTAAATTGTACTGGCTCTTCACTATCTCAGGATAGCTTAAGAGAAAGAATTTATATTTCTCTTTTTTTTTTTTATCCCTAAATCTGCATTGCTTGGCATTGAGGGGAACACGATGGCAATCCAGGGGTAGTGAGGACTCAGAAAGAAGGTTTCCATAGAGATCTGTATGTGGGCAAAGCTACTGCCTTGGGCGGCATGCACTGCAGAAAAGGAGGGAGATGAGCTCTTTCAGCCAGAAATCTTAATATTACCACAATTGTTTTAAAATTAAAAATTTTAAGGAAAATTGCTTCCCAAGAATTTATTATGCAATTGTCTTCCTTATTATTTTCTTTCTATCTTGTCTAATAGAGAAAGAAAAGCTTCTTCCTGGGACCATTTTTTCATTCTAATGGTTTACTTACATGTAAAATTAGTGCGTGTGTGTGTGTGTGTGTGTGTGTGTGCGCGTGTGTGTACAATTAGATCATAAAAACAAAAAGAAACAAAATAATGAATCATATAAAAGGGAAACTCAGCCTTGTACAAAATATTCTTTTACGTTCCGAGCCATTCATGAGCCTGAACTAGTCCAGCCCTCAATGTTTTCTCTACTACAAACTCACACAGTATTCATTGTCTTTACCCTATAATTTAACACTTATTAATAGTCATATTCAGTTCCCTAATTGTTTTATGTGGGTTAGCCTCATCTCCTCAAGTAGAAAGTGAAGTTTTTGAGGGAACGAACCATGTCTGATATCGGCTGGACCAATGCTAGCAGCCAGAACCGGTAATCTCGATGATAAAGGGGTCAGTTCAACAAGAGGATACAACACTTGTAAATATGTATGTACTCAACACAGGAGAAGTTAAGTATATAATGCAAATATTAACAAACCTAACGGGAGAAATAGAAAGCAATACAATAATAGTAGGGGATTTTAATACCCCACTTTTATGAATGGATAGGTGATCCAGGCAGAAAATCAATTAAGAAAGTATAGGCCTTAAATGACATGTTAGACCAGATGGACTTAACAGATACATATGTAGATAGAACATTACACCCAAAAGCAACAGAAAATACATTCTTAAGCGTGCATGGAACATTCTCCAGATTAGCTCATGTGTTAGGCCACAAAACAAGTCTTCATAAATTCAAGAGGACTGAAGTCATACCAAGCAGCTTTCCCAACCTCAATCGTATGAAACTAGAAATCAATAACAAGAAGAAAACTGGAAAGTTCACAAATGTGTAGAGATTAAACAACATGCTACTGAAGAACCAATGAGTCAAAGAAGGCATCAAAAGAGGAATAAAAAAAATACCTTGAGACAAATGAAAATGTAAATACAACATACCAAAATTTACGGGATGCAACAAAAATAGTTTTAAGAGGGAAATTCATAGCAATAAATGCCTACATTAAGGAATAAGAAAGATCTCAAATAAACAACCTAAATTTACAACCTCACGGAACTAGAAAAAAAAGAACCAACTAGGCCCAAAGTTAGCAGAACAGGTGAAGAAGGAGAAATAGAAAAAAGAAGCAGGCTTAGGATTAACTCTGATACACACCAATATTTTAGCTTAGGTAGAAAATGGGGGACCAGCAAAAGAGGCAAGAAAGCAAAAGCCAGAGATGTAATGGTGACTCCGAAGACTGTGATGTTACAGCGGCCAAGAATAAAGTGTTTAAATGAGAATAGTCAACAATGCTTCTCAAAGGTCAGGTCAGAAAAGTGGGGTCTAGTTAATATTAGCGTAGCCTCTCCAGCTTTCTTATGGCTTCTGTTTATATGTCTTCTCCCATCCATTTGCTTTTAACCTCTGTGTATCTTTGAATCAAAAGTGTAGACGGCAAGCAGTTGGGCCTTAAAAAAAAAAAAATCCAGTCTGACCACGTCTGCCTTTGACTAGATTTAATCCACTGACATAATGCTATTATCGATATAAGTGTATTCACATCTGCTGCTTTCCTTTTCCTTTTCTATATATCTCATATCTTTTCATTGCTTTAGTCCTTCTTTAATGATTTCTTTGATGGTAAGTTAGTGAGGTATGTTTAAGATCTGGCTGCACACAGTTCTTTGGTGACTCTGGCAAGAGCAGATTCCAAGTAGTAAAACAAAGGCCAAAAGGCCTTCTGGGGTGAGCTGGAGACGGAAAGAGGGGTGAGGAGTGGAGACAGTGAGTGCCGTTAACTGTGAAGAAGGAGCCAGGGACAGCAACTGGTAGTTTGGGGGAGGGAGAGGGTTGCTTTGTTTACTCATATTGGAGATATTAAAGGTTTCCATGCCAAAGGAATTTGTCCAGTAAAAAAGGGAAAGTTCATAATGCACGAGAAAGAGCATTTATCTCTGAAGGAACAAAGTCCTTAGAAAAGCAAGGAGATGGGATCATCATTAACTTTCCCCAAAGGGTGACTTTTGAGCTGGATCCTGATGTTAAATGAAAAGGAAAGGAAGGCTAATTAATCAGTGGGAACAGCATAAGCAAAGACAAGAGGCAGGAAAGCGCCTGTAGTATTTGAAGAAGCTCAGGCAGCCTGGGGGCAAGATAAGGGAGGCAGGTAAGGGGAGGCCGATGTGAGCCCTGCGGGCCACACTGCAGGCGGAGGCCGCCAGCCTCTGTGGGGGAGGGGTCGGCGCCTCCCCTGAGGAGGCCTCCCCAGCCTTGGAAGAGCATGTTCCTGAGCCACAGACAGAAAAAGCACAAATATGTCCAAAATGGGTAAGTAACCATGTGCATGTTTCCTGTGTGTGCAAATACAACTCACCACCTGTTTTAGAGGGTCAACTAGTGAAAAAGGTCGCATTTGTTTTCCAAGTTTAAGAATCATCAGCTCATTCATGTAGGTGTTTATTTTGTTTCTGCCTTAACAGTCTAAGAACACTGAGCTAAAGGATACATCATGTTCAATTGTTACACAGTTTATTGACACCTCTCCCTGCGCCGCACCCCCCCCCCAATGAATGAATGAACTCAAAGATTACCACTTGAGGGGTCATTTCAAACACCAGAGAAAAACCTGTATACTTTTAAAACAGCTTTTTAAACAGTTACATTTATCACAAAATGTTGTAGTATACATTGTTACAATCTCATTTTTTTAACTGAAAAATTTAAAATTTCAGTCAATTCCAAACCCACTGCTTTTCTACTTAGAGGTTCTGTATGCAAACGGAAGATTTTTCCAACACGAATGTCTACTGAAGGGGCACAGCTGTGCCTTCGCAATCTTTGTATCCACTTGACTTATAGCAACAACATACACATGCTTCATGTCATGCTACAGTAAGCCTCATTTAAAAACTTTTTTTTATTAAAAGCCACACTTGTGTTAAGCAATCAATAAAAATACCAATGGCAGGAATCCATAAGACTGGAGCGATTGATCTAGAGCACTTGCAAAACAGAACGATGCCAATTTGGATTGCAGAAGGTCCAGTGCTGCCATTTTCCTGAATCATCATATACCCTTTTAAAACCACAAGTCCCTTCTAAATTAATTAGCTCATCAAACTGAAATGAAAAGCAGTTTTGAAAACCAGCAAAATCTCATCATTAATGCATTTTAAATGGTCTGTGCTGCCAGTGGCTAAAGCAATTTAACTGCTTTAATGAAATCTTGTGTCACTATTTCCAGCCCTCACTGCTGTAAATGCTAACTACTGAGAGAAGACTACAAGTAGCAAATGTACAATTAAATCCAGGCAGCAGGTACAAAGCTCATTCTAAACACAGCCTCCTAAACCTGGCTCGTGTTTCAAATAACACAACACAGAATTAATAGTTGTATAGACTATAAAACCAAGCAGTCCTACAAAGTACATTCTGTAAACTTTAGTTTTGAGAGTTGGAGCTAGAAGCGCTTTTTATTAATATGCTTCGGTATACTGGTGTGAGAATGAAATATAGCCATTTATAAGGCATCCTTAGATTTGATGTAAATGTATTATAATGGAAGCTTAAAATGACGCATTTAATTATGCTGTATTTCATTTCATTAAAGTTTTCCAGGAGTCAAAACAAGGACTCATTCTGAGTCTACCTGCACACCAATCACCAAAGGCCTTACTAAGCAGGACGCCGTCATTCTAAGAATCTGGCTGCTTTACCAACTGTCACTTCTGAACAGTGCTTTGATTTCAGTCCATTTATGTAACTCTGCCCTGACTCGCTAAGGCCCGAGCTTCTTACAAAGGAGACCTTCAGAGAGAAAGCACTGGGAAATAAAGCAGTGCCCCACAACAGAAGCTTCCAACTAAGAGCAGAAGACACAAGGCCCCAGCACCCACAGACCACGGGGATGCTTGGAACCACTGGCCACTGGTAGACTATATTCCCCGCAAGGTAGAGTGACATCTAAACTGGGACACTTTGGGGAATTAAGGTAGGGACTAGTCATAAACATGCCATAACAACAGGGACTTTTCTGGGCAAACTAAAATGTGTGGTCACACTACTTGAAAGTGATCTTATTAATAATGTGTTAAGTCCTTACTATGCGCCAGGCACTGAAGATTCAGGTATAACCAAAGTCTAATCTCAGCTTCAGGGATGTCTCCATGCAGCCTGGAAGACAGGTAGGCTGCCAGTTTGGTCTGCCCACACACTTCCAACTTTGCAGGCCAACCTCTTCAGTCTGAGAGCCCATCCTGCACAGGCCGGGAGCCCATCTCTACCTGTTTGCAAGGTCTGGACAGTCTTGCTGCCTTGAACTAGTTGACAGGTGGCCTAGTCCTCATGACTGCTCATTTATTCCTGAGGCTGCTACAGTCCTCCCCGTAGCCTGCTTCTTTGAGCTGGAGCAAGGAAGTGAGGTGGGAGGCGGGGTGAAGGAACTGATAGCTGGGCTAATCCAGCTGACCATTTTAACAGAACAGATCAGTTCTTCTGGAGATCAAATCAACGCGCCCCCCCCCCGCCCCCCCAAAACGCATGTGTATTGTAGCTCTCGTTTAAAAAAAAAAACACAAAAAAAACAAAATAAAAAAACCAAATGTATTACACACAAGTATAAAATTATCACTGTCATATGTGTCACCATTGACAATGTTGTGTTCTCTGTCCCACAGTCATCTCAAAACTTAACTCTTCAAGTTCAGTAATCTTTTGTAAAGTTGCTAAGTTGAGTCTGTGGCTCATGTCATTTAATAAATCTAAAAATTAGATTAGCCAAAAAAATTTATCTTTTAATCTGATTGTATGTATCTCTCCTCACCCCCCCCCAACATAAATATGATGTAAAATTCACTTGGGTTTACTGGAAATTATAATGGCAATGCAGAAATCACATTTTGTCCTCTTAAAAGAGCTAGAGTTTAGCTGAACTATGTTTATTCCAATTATATATATATTTTAATAATTTAGTTGAGCTTTTAAAAGAATTACTGTAGAATAGTTTTTAATTTAATAAGACTACAATTTGAGCCCAAGGGCTTTTTAAAATAAGATAGGGTTATGGAAAAAACCAACCCTCAACATGGCCTGTGTCAGCTCTCTGAGCAGTCTCAGCTCTTGCAGCCCACAGCCCCAGGACAAAATGGGAAGTGTCTTTGAATTAGATAATGTAATGGATGTTCTTCATGAATTAATTGAGAAAGAAGAAAATTCTAAAAAGAATGAAGAGAATGAAGTGGGGACAGGGACTAGAATAATCCACAAATGCTCTCAGAAAGAGGAAGTAAATCACTCAATTGTCATGTACTATTGGGTTGTCAGAGAGGTCATGACACATTTTTGCAACGAAAAACAGAATATGTCATGACTTTTCCGACAACCCAATACATGGTATCTATGGTCCACTTAACTGCAGGGATTCCCACAGAAAGGGGAAGTGAGCTAACCTTTGTTGAGCTACTGTTATACAAAGGCGCTTTATAAACACCATCTCTTTGAATCCTCAACTCTGTTAGGCAGGACCTATCATCCCCCTTTCAGAGGTTACATAGTTTGCCCAGGCAGATGTGTTCCTCCTACAACCCTGCTCTGCTCTGTATGGCCAAAGAGCAGGCCAGCCCTCCTGGCAGATTTCATCAGACCCCCAAGTCAGCTGAATGTCTGCTGCAGAGTTACACCCAAGAGGCTCTGGCAGAGGACTGGAGGTTGGGCAGGAGGATGGGTGAATCAGGATGGTTTTCCATCCTCCTCTCTCTGCAGGGGAGAGGCTAGCAGAAGCTTCATCCCCTCTGAGGTTCCCATGGTCCTTCGGCTCCGGGACCAATCTGTTCCGTCTGTCCGCCCTGTAGGTAGGGATGGATGCTTTATTGCTAATCTCTGGGTAGCTTCACCAATCCCATTTGGCCTGGGGTTCTTCCAGCACCTGTAACAATTCCCTGGATTAAATTCTCCAGGAACATACTGTTTTTCCATTTGGACTCTGAGTGATTCAGTGCTCAAAGTTGTAGCTGCTAAGTGCAAAGCCAGGCTCTGAAGCTGGCTTGGCCTGCCCTTCCCACTGCCCTGGTTGGCCCACTCTGCCAACCAGAGCCGAGTTCTCCTAGATCCCCAGTTACTGGCTGTGCTGCCTTGGGGAGGTCAATAAACCTCTTGAAACCTCAGCTGCTAATTTTATAAAACGAGGAAAGTAATTACTTGCCCTTAATCACTTTAAAGGGCCTGGTAAAATATGAATGAGGTAACAAATGTGAAAGCGCTGTGCATGTTGATTTAACTAGTTACAAGTCTTCAAATCGTATTCTATTTGCGGGGATTACTGGACAGTGAAAATGGAGTTGACCTGAAATTAACCCCAAATTAATCTCACAGATCTAAATGGTTAAAAATTACTCAAAGCTGCCTTCTAAGAGCTCATTTCCAGCTTGTAAACACTTTGTTCTCGTAGAACAAAAGGGAAGTCAGTTGGCTGATGGTCTGTATGGCTTCCACAGCGTGTCTGATTGCCATAGCCTGGGCTGGCTCAGCACCACCACTTCCTGTGCCACTAACCCTCGCCTGGTGTCACTGAAACATAGATTATGATGACAGCACCTCTTCCTAGGGTTGTTGCTGAGTATTAAACAAGATAATGTAGAAATGCCTACTGAAGTTCTTGATGCCTTCAATAAATGTTAATGTGGCTGATGTTATCACTATTATTATTATTGTTAGCACCATCATTTTCTCCTATGATGAGCGTTTGACGAGGGTTCGATCAGAGCTTTCTCTTTTGCCTGTATCATTCCCAGACAAGTGGCACTCTCGGATATGTTTCCCGAGCATCTGCGCGTACTCCAAGTAGCCATCATCACTCATGATGCCTCTCTCCCGCACCCCATTCCCTTCTTTTATTTCAGTTCTAAGCAGTGGGGAACCTTGGTTTCAGTACTACTTTTATTTTTTTAATCATACTGTGAAAGAAAAAACTGTGCTATGTAGCCACGTATTTACATAATAATAGACTAATTAAAGGGCTAGTAAGAAATCATATACTTTGATGTCCTATCCTGTTACACATTGGCTGCTATTGTTTGTTCTGGCTATAAACGTAAGTATTCACGGGGAAAACGCTGAATTACCTTTGGGTAGATGGATACCTTCCCTTTGTGATACAGCATTGGAAGGAAGCAGAGACACTGTCTAGGTCAGTGCAGTCCAAAAAAGTATGGGAGTTATATGTAATTTAAAGTTTTCTAGTAGCCATCATAAAAAAATGTAAAAACAAACAGATGAGTAAACTTTAATAACTCATTTTATTTAACCCCAAATACTATCATTTCAACATGTAATCAATAAAAAAATTAAGATATTTCGTCTTGTTTTCTTTTTCATACTAAGTCTTTGAAAGCCAGCATAGTGTATATTTACAGCACACGTCAGTCAATTCCGATAACCACAATGCAGTGCTCAGCTAAATACAGGGGTCTAAGGCAGGTCCAGATGACAAGCTCCCCAAGGGGAGGGACTTGTTACACTTTAATTCCAACCTCCCCCTGAGATTTCTAGTGTGGTGCTTTGCACAAAGTAAGCAG
This sequence comes from Hipposideros armiger, assembly GCF_001890085.2. Lineage (NCBI taxonomy): Eukaryota > Metazoa > Chordata > Mammalia > Chiroptera > Hipposideridae > Hipposideros > Hipposideros armiger. Next base: position 136,827 of record NW_017732173.1, on the reverse strand, counting down.
TCAGCAAATCTTATCATTGAACTCAGGAATGAATGGCTGGAAAGAAAGGCGGTCACTCATAAACGTAAGCAAGGCCAATATAATTGTTTTGCAAGAAATAACCTCTTGTGAGTCTTACACTTTAAAACATTACAATGAACATCATTGCTAAAACATCCCACAATGTTCACTTACCCTTATATCACCCCCAAAGCCACACTATATATAAAGAAAAAGCAAGGTTAACTATCCTCCAAAAGAGCATATAAAATGGGTGGTGGGAGGAAGAGAGAAATAAAAAATGGCCCTAATGAGATCAACATAATAAATGATCACAATGAATCACCAAATACTATTTAAATGACCTCATATGTCTGATACTATGTAAGAAGCTATAACATATGCTAGGGCACAGATAGAACTTGAAAAGGAATTAAAAAACTAATACTGCAACCAGGTAAAATGAATATTTTTTTTCCTCAGTGTCACTAAAAGCATATTGTACTTGAAAGTTTAGAGGCTCAATAAATGCAAATTAAGTTAGCTTTCACTGAGTTGATACAAATCAACTTTCTCAGTCAGGATAACCACTTAAAAATAATCTATTGTTCCCGAAGGCCACAAAAGTACACTGTGTATAGAACTAAAATACCGACATAGCCAAAGGAAAGATGGCAGCTCCTTTCCACCTGTGATACAGAAATCCTAAATGTCACGTTCCTTCTGACCACCGATGCTGCCTGCCGTCCACTGCCAGACTACCCCAACTGCTGCCACTGGTTGTCAGCCATAGTTTCTTCACACTGTTCAAGAGGCATTCTATTCCCCTCAAGAAAAGGAAACGGTCAGCCTCAACAAAAGTTCTACGAAATTGCAAAATACTTGGTGTATCATTAATAAGATTGTGAAATGAACTTCTAAGAAAAAGTCAACGAGCACGAAAGGCATTTACTTGAGGGGTGCTTCCTCTGGGGGACAAAATAAGCTTTCTCCTTCACCATGACAGGATTGGTTTTTGTTAGTTCTAAATACACTTTGACCAAATGGATCAAAGAAAAAGGCATCTCGATGTTCTGGCTGTTCCGTTAAAGCGCCTATCTACAGGCGGAAAAGGAACTGAGGTACAGAGCACAAGCCCCAAGGCCATATTAGCTGCCGTTTTACCTCTAGTGAAAAATCCTCATTGAACTGAAGCTTGATTTATTCAGCCAAGTAGAATTTCCATCAGATCCCAGGCTTGATAAACCCATGGTTCTATGATTACTAATAAAATACCAGTGCGTAGCTAGTCCTTTACATTTTTATCATCAAAATTCTTACAAAATGTACAGCAAATAGCTTCATTTATTTGGTCAAGAACTGGCATAGTATATTTACTTCCTAAATTATTGCCGCAACTTTCAGTTTCCAGTCTGATTGAAAGTTGTCTGTGCTATCGTTTACATGAAAACAAATAGTGCTTTTAAAAATCTCCATAATAGCAACTTTTGAAATTTAAACTTTAGGGGAAAAGAAGTGGAGAATACAAGAATCGAAATTTACATCATTCCTTTTTAAAAGATATTTTTAGGCTTATCAGTTTACTTGTCTCCAGAGGCAGCATGTGCCTCTTGACGCATTTAAAAAACTGTTGACATCTTTTGAATTTTATTTTGTCAGTTTTTCACGTATTTCCAGTTCTAAACACAGATATTTAAATTGCTGCATAGCATTTGAGTGGAGTCTGTGTTAATAAATGTCACATATTTTTCAGTAATTCAACAAAGTTGATGACAAATTTCATATTGCTGTCAATCTGCCACTTGCTGAAATAATTCGCTTTCTACCTTAACGTGTGACTTTCGTTCACTCAGGAATATTTACTGCGAGTCCGCCATGTGCCAGCCATTGCTCGGCCCCAGATTTACCAGGCAGGACTCGGGCCTTCCAGGCGCCCCCAGTGCCGGGGGGCTTCTGTCTTTAAAACCACCCCCGCCAGGCTGCCTTTCTGCATTTAGCACATGCAGGAGGATAAAGGGTACTGGTGTTAATACCTGACAAACCAGGTCCAAATTCTGGCTCTGCCTGCTAGCAGCTGACGGATGACCTTAGGCTACTTGGTTCATCTTGTCTTGGCCTCGTCTTCCTCATCCATTACTCGAGGATGATCATTTATTCTACGGGGTTGTAGTGACGGGTCCGATGAAACAATGGAGGTAAAGGGGGAAAAACATGTGGAGCTCCGAGGCCCATAAATGTCCTTCCTCCAATTTTCCCCTTGAAAACACATAGCTTTCTATACTAAATGGGCACTAACTTAAAGCAAAGAGAGAGACGAACTGTGAACCTTAAACATATTGGTATATCAAATATTGGGGAGTTAGACGTAATAAGGCTCTTGGTAACCTCAGGGTCTATCACCAGCTTGATTCCCCATCCCGAGTTTCTCTGACAGGTGACCCTTTTGGGGTCAATTGTTAAGTTTATCATTTGTTCTTCCTGCATTAGGGCCTTAAAAACAGTTTTACCATGCCCAAAACAGGAGGAGCTAAAGCATCCCTAGAGGTGTGGTCCTGTCATCTGAGGGGTGATTCACACTAGAAGAAAAACTGTATGGTCAGGAAGGAACTAACATATTGAGCAATTCCAGGGTGCCAGGCCCGTGCCACTCCAAGATGCAGACATTTTCTTCTATCGTCTACGAAGAAACCCAATCCTCAGGGAGATTAGGAAAGTTGTCCACAGCGACAAATTTACAAGTAAGTAGCCCAGCACCATTTCTCATAACTTCTCTTTTGACTTGCCGGGTCATTAACCTACTGGGCTTGGTAGATGTCGGCTGGTTCCTCCCTACAGCTCCTTCTGGCTCTTCTGTTGGTTGGACATCAACGTCCTGCAGATCAGAATTCCCTATGTCTTGGCTCCACTGACCACTCCTATTAACATCTCCCAGGTCGCTGAGACTCATGGACAATTCATGATGTCACAGTTCCATGGATCAGCTCTTTTTTTTGTTTGTTTGTTTGCTTTTGTTATCCTCCTCCTGTTATCTCCAAGGGGCTGCTAGGAATACTGAGATCTGTACCTCCATGTTGATGACCAACTTTGTCTTTTTTTGCAAATCCCTCAGAAGTTGCCACCGGAAACAAGCATACACTCTCCCATGCCTAATTCCCATCTGCTCTTACTATGGGTGAATTAGCCAACCTATGCCTCCTTACTCAGGGTGAGTAATAGAAAGTGAAAGGTGGCCTTCCAGGGTGCTGTAGAGTACTTGTTATCACTCCTCTTGGCGGTGCCCAAGCACAGGTAATATAGAGGCAACAACCCTAAGCTCTTTTCATGTATTTCCTTCATGGACACAAAAGCACATGGAGTACACAAATTATGCACAGACACAGCCATCTGAGTCTCTAAGGAAATACACTAAAAATGATGCTGGATTAGAATAATAAGCCAAAAGTCTCTCTCACCTTTACCCTTCGATGTTTCCATGAGTGTGCTAATGAAATATTACACTCATCAAGTACATTGTTAACTTTAGGCCTAAGAGAGCCTATTTTTATGCTTTCTATTTTGGCTTTTAGTTTAGTTCAAGTCAATAAATAATTATTAAGCATCATGAGCCATGTACTGTGGAAGCACTCAACAGTTTATAGTACTGTACAGTGGAGATGGCAGAAATAACAATTTCAAAAGTATGTGATTAAAAGCTAACAGAGAAGCATGCTCTGAAAGCTACAGGAACCCATTCTCGGCCTAAAGGTTCAGAAAAGGCTTTCTAGGGACTCCTGAGCCTTAAAACAACTAATGCACGCAGAGGTCCAGTTACTGCATACTTTTATTGAAGATAAGAAGTAACTAAAGAAATTCCATGAAAAGTTCTCTTTGCAAATTACATAAAAATCAGGAATGTCTGAAGATCAGAAATGAACCACTTGTACATGAATGCAATCAATCTTAGCTTTTTATAAGTAATCTATTTTTGCCTGGAATTGCTAGGGATGGATCAGATCCTTAAATCATAACACTTAAGCCATAACCTTTTTTCCCCCCATTGGTGACATCCTCTTCTTTCTTTCGATGTCCATTATGAATTATCTTTACTCTCATTTTCTAATTTATGGAGATCAGAAGCCAAGTACATTACTCAAAGGGGTAAATCCTGGAAAGATTCATATAGAAAAAAACGAAGTCTACCACTTCTGCCCACACGAAAGCCTTATAATCAAAGAACCAGGGAAATGATTTATTATTTAATAAAACCTTATTTTCCCCAAATCCCAGAACTGGACAACTAATTACAGTCCACTAAACAGAATCGATAGGAGAAATAGAAAGGAAGATCCAAGGAGAATAGCTAGTGGTAAGTTACTTTTATTCTTAGAATTATTAGGCCCTTACTTCTTCTTTTAAAAAGCATAATCTTAAAAAACAAATTAGCTGTTTATTCCTCATTTCTTTTAAAACTAAGTATCAACACCTGTCAATGGGGGCCTCATTTGTGAATTATTTAAGTTTTACTCGTTAGAAAAGCAATACTCTCCACACATTCAAGTATGAAAAGACATAATCTTTTGGAAGAAACCGTAGCATTTCCCACTTTCTGTCTTGGTTGTAAATAAAAATTTACTTAAATGGCTGAAAATAAATAGCTTTCATATTGTGACTAAATGCCACAGTATACAGAAAAATGTAGTTTGGTGCTGATCACAATGAGGTACAAAATCATTATATTTGCAAATGTGACATTCCAGGTTAATTAAGGAATATGAATTTGCTCAAATGATATATATGGCTTGCAATACTTTTCTGGAAAAGTAGAAAAACTCTTTACAATGAGAATTTCTCTATCTCTATTAAAATCATCTCAGTTTAATTAATCATCACTAGCATTATAAAATGAACTAGTGATGGACAATTCTGGCCACCTCATTTGGTTAAAGCATAGTTCTGAAGACACTGAAGCTCTTATCCCATAGAGGCCATTTTATTCCCACAGGAGTCACTTAGCTCTGCTTTGAACCACGGCCACAAATCATAGACTTTTAAGCTAGGTTGGGCATTTTATAAATCCAAAGGAGAGTGAATTAGAGACTGCAGCTGGGTCATGACAAGTTAAACCCTGGACAAACAAAAACCATCCCTTAACAATAGCTATGTTAGATATGTGTGCAACAGAAAGGCAACTCAATACATGAGCAAAAATAGCCATGTGGGAGGAATGAGATCTAGAAGGATTTTTTTCAAAAGGGTTCTTTTTCATATGGAAGACACAGCTTTACAGAAATAAAAATACACTCATGGATTAAAGTGACTTTATTTTTGTCATTAAATAGGGAAGAATGGATTTCATTTTTAGAAACATCCACTACAGCTTTCTTCTTTTTATTTTATTTTTATTTTACAGTAAGAAATGATGCAGCTGTGGAACAGCTTCTCTCCTCTGAGTAGAGGAGAGAGAAGAAAGCTTGGCACCAGAGCAGGAATGGTCGGTACTATTAAGAAAGGAAGTCAGTTTTCCCTGCGCCAAGAGGCTCCTAAGTAACGGGGGAAAGAGGACACAACTGCTAGACACTAAACTCTAAATTAAACCAGGCAGGTCCAGACAACATCCTGCCCCAGGCTCTGCTTCTGACACTTGCTTTTCAATTCAAAATGGCTAGAAAGCCTTCCGTCTTGGCTTCCGGCCACATTCCTGGGCTTTGATAAATGTGGTAGGTGCCAACTGCTGCATTTATAATGATAAACACCATTCCCTTCATTTATAATGATAAACACCATCCCCTCCACCCAAAAACACATATACCCCAAAGCAGGAAAAGAAAAAAAAAAAAATGGTGAGCTGTGGCTCAGACGCTTTCATGGAATTCTCAGGGGGATTAAACAACAGTTACTAAAAATTGCAGTAACCTAAACAAACTGGCAAAATGAAAAAAGAGGACAGAGGCTAGATGAAGGGAAAAAGGCACCAATGGAGGACAGGTCTTAATTGTACAGTTTGGGGAAAGATTTATACGGTATACCCACTTCAATTCGACAGAGATTTACAAGAGTGCCTCCCAGGTGCCGTGAACTTTTCCAATGCACTCTGTGTTTTTGGACATGAAGCAAACGCATTAACTGCCTCAGGTGTCCCTCCTTCTGTAGGGATAAAACTATTAACCAGGAAACATAGTCTTAGAAATGTATCCTGTTTAATATTATGCTGTAACCATATGCCACTCCAGATTCTTTGTAAGTAAACAGGATAATTTGGGGCGAAAGAAAATAGAACACCTCAAAGAAACTTCAAGATAAGATGTCACCACAACCTGAGGTGAAAAAACTGCTATAGTGAATACTAAATTTTTGTGACAGAAAAGTCACCAATGGCAATACACAGGGTTACAGATATTTTACTGTCCAACAACACTGAGCAAGCAAAAATCCTTGCTGAGACTAACTTTCAGAAATTCAAGCTGCAGTTCATCACAGGTTCTTCTCTAAAGAGCACTGTGAAATGAAGTGGATGGCAATTACTTTTCTACCTAGAAAAGAGAAACCCAATTACATTAATTAATTAACAATTAAATTAACCTTCAGGTACAGTCTCTGGACATGCTGCAAACAAAATATAAATCTCTCAGATGTATCTACATTTGAACCAAATTACCAAATTCACAGAAAACTTCATGACTCTTAAACTCCATGCAATGCCTCACTAATACTGAAACTGCTCATTTCTCATTGACAGTAAAATTGAAGTTGGATAAACAAGTTTAGTCATGAGATTACTGTCGGCTTTCTTTTTCCAAACCCTCAGTACAAAACTTTGAAGTATGTTATTATTTTTAAAAATCTAACTGTATACAAAATTTGCTCAAATTAAAAAGAAAAGTAAACTAGGGAAAATATGTTTTTTTTCTTTTTTGCTACTTGATCCATATATTATCAATATTATATTACTTAAATAAACATATTTCCAGCAAATGCAAATTATAACAAATGTAGTTAAGAGTGGTTTGATAAATTTTACTTTTTCAAAGTGGCAGTTCAAATTAAGCCAAATCATAAATAGAGCTCATATATACAAAAGACCCTAGGGGGAACGGGTAACAAAATAGCCATAAGAACTGAAAGAAACAAGAGTTCATGCCGTAGGCTTAACTGAGGCTTTTAACCACAAAATAAATGTGGCTTGTGCCCCCTATAATGTGTAAGTCACATCATCAGGTGATTCTGAAATATTAGTCAAATTTAGAGATTCCTCTTTGGGCTTCTAACAGTCCAGAGACGTATCATCCAAAAATAAATGAGGCAACAACAAAACAAATTGCTGATGCTGTGAAAGAGTAAGCATTCCAAAAACAAAACTTCACCGCATCATTCCTTAGAATCCTCTCTTGACAATTATTCCCTTTGGGTAAGTATCTCTGTATCGGCTAAAAGTTCTAACAGAACAGCAAGAGCTGACCAAAAGAAAATTGCACACGAGATTTCCTAAGCTTTGGGCAAAGGGCAAGGTCTGCTTTCCTCTTTGCCAACAAAACTTCCTAATTGTGAAAAGAGTCATTTTCAATAAGTTTCCAACATTTAGAATTGTTGCTGGGATTCTGGGCTTGTTGCATTGACACAATGTCGTCTGGCATTTGAGCATGCCAATGCCTCTATGGCAAGAAAACTAATGAGCTTGTAAGAAATGTCCTTACATCAGTACATCCCCAAGAACATTCCAGCCGCCAGCATTGCCCCACCATGAGAACATTATTTTTTTCCTTTTAATGGTAATATCGAGGCTAGACCCAATCTCACTGAACTGCAACAGAAATGAAGGCAGGGTCCTGCCCACCCCTTTTTTCTATTCCCCATTATACATATCTTCCTTCTCTCTCCTCTTAATCTTACTGGACTAAGAGTTCCTGAATGGCAACTAATGTAAGTAATAAGAAAAATGAAGTTTCTGATTGCTGTCACTAGCCCACAGGGCAAAGCATCATTACCCCATTTGTAAGTGTTGATGAAAATGAGGACAGCTCATAAAGAAGTCACAAATAATTTTTAATCTGTCTTGCAGCCATTCATTTTAAACCTTCAAATGATTGTGTGTGTGTGTGTGTGTGTGTGTGTTTACCCTCTGATCAACAACAAAAGGGGTAGGAAAGATCTTAACTTCTTGTTTTGTCCTCTGAGTACATTCCAAATACAAAAAGCAAAGCCAAGTTTGAGACTATCCAGAAACTGGATAATCAGCTCAAATAATGTAGGGGCTGAAGAGATTCCTAACATATGTCTCAAACATAATGCAAGGGCTGCTGGAGGCGAAAGTGCAAGGTACTGAGAGGGGTGCGATGTGGAAGGAGACACAGACTCTGTCGTCCGGAAGCTTTCAACACAGATGCTAGAGGAAATACCTATGTGGTAAGTATATTAAGAGAAGTTTATGAAAGGGCTGTGATGCTCTGAAAACAGGGAGCACGGGTTCCTGCGTAGGCATCTATTGAATAATGGATCTGAGTGGGTAAAAATGGAAGGAACTGGCAAGAAAGGACATCTTAGGTAAAAGGAACATCACAGGAGTGGAAATGCTCTGGGGCTGGCTGGGAAGGGCAGCTTGTTTGGAGTGGCCTGAGTGCAGGCCTGGGAGGGGAACAGTAAGAGCTAAGGCTAGCAAGGTCAACTGAGGCAAATCACAGGAGCCCTGAAGGCCAGCCAAGGCGTAAGTACTCACAGGACTATGCTCTAGGATATACTAGTTTAAAATCATTCCCCTCTAATCAGGGGAAAAGGAAACACAAATCATAAGGTAAAGTGATGTGAAATAATTCCTGAAATAATTCACTCAGTAAATACATATTCAAAGGCTATTCCAATGCCTAGCACAATGCCTTGAACTTGAACTTGGAAGACTTCAATACTTTTTAAATGAATAATGTCCATTATGTATGAGGCTCAGTACCAGGATACTAGACACTGTGTGACTACCTAGATAAACAAACATGGATTCTGCCCTTAAGGTGCTTCCATCTATATATATGGGCCCCAATCAAGGATCAGGAGTTGGGGGTCACTTCCTTTTAAGAAGGAGGTGATCTATGATAAGTCCCCCAAATGCTACCCTACTGTGGGCCAATGGAAGACTCAAAATTCAACAAGTAGCTAAAGACTGAAATAAATAAAGACAACACTCTCCTCTCCCCACTTCATCCTACTCTCTCTTGATGGGAAAAATGCTTACCTAAGCACTTTCCTTCCTTTAAGAGATGACACCAGCTCATTGTAGAATGGGGCTTGAGGCACTGTCAGGTACCATCTTCTCCAGCCAACCTAACAGTCTACCAACAGCAGCTCAGCCACACCAGGCCTGAGGGAGAGCCAGGCCTCCTGAAAGACTGGCAGTGGCTTTCCTGCTGGCAACTGGGATTTGGATGAGGTTGGTTGCCCCAAGGCCAGGGCATAGCACCCTGGATGAACTTTGACCCAACCACTCAGAGCATCTCAGTTCAACAGCTTCCTTTTCCCAATTCAGTCATCCTGGACTTCTGCCCCACCAGTCTCTAGCCATTCACTTAAGTGCACACCTTGCCACTCAATCTCTCCCCCACCACCTGGGAGAACCTCCATGGTATAACTCCAGTTTGTGCCTGTGTCTGAGCATCACATAGCCCAGAAGCCCTAGTGACAAGCCCCGCTCCCACCTAAGCCTCTCAGACCTTTCTACCAGTGTGAACATTCTAGAGAGCGACCTCCTCTGAACTCCGTAATTTGGAAGGCTGCTGCTCCTTCACAGGGGTCCAAAACTAGTGTAATGAAAGTTCCTAAGAAGCTGCTATTACGCTCCACAGTAAATATCTGAAAGCCGCTGGAGCCACTTCCTAAGAGAGCCAGGGCCTGAAATCTAGGTGAGTCCAGGCTTTACTGAGCTATGCCTTGAGTAAGTGAATGAGGAACCAAATCCTAGCCTCAGTCTCTCCTCATTACTCAGTAAAGGCCACCAGGACCTCCTGGGGCGTGCCTTCAACAGGCCCTGTGAAGAATCTCTATGTTTATCAAGGGTCTGTCTTTCTACCTCCCCTGAGGCTCAGGAGAAGGTCATGTTGTGTTGAGACCTTTTAGAGAAAAACAGCACTCTGTGAGCCTGGGTTAGGATTCTCCGTGCCTCACTGCCCCTTCTAGACAAGCCAGACCTGAAGCAAGTACCCTCTCTTCCACGTGAGCAGACCTCCTCACCTTCGAAGCCCGTAACGGAGAAAAGGGGCCTGCAAGCAGAACCGGAAGTAGATGGATGCAGGAGCCTCTGGAGGAACTCCAAGTGCCAAGGCCAGAGACTGTAGCCCTTTCCCTCTCCATTCAATTAAGAGTCTCGTGAGGACATTTTTCAAGACTCTTCAATAAATATCTATTATGCAAAGTGAGACATAACTGCATTTTCAAAGGTTACAAAATCTTTGTGCTGTTGTGCAAAGGCCTTTGGACTTAGATTTCATTTGGCTAACAATATAAGGCACAGAAAAGATAACCATGATCCAAAATGGGAATCTACTGGCAGCAAGAGAAGCACAAAGCACGGTGGAAACTCTGCAGGGGCAGCAGGCATCACATCCCTCTGGGTGACAAGTCTGGAGCTCTCAAGAGCACCTGACCTGTATGTCCAGCTGCCTCCCAGGCAGTTCTTCTTGGTGGTTTCAAAGGCACCTCAATTTCAGCAAGTAGCAAAATGGACCTAGCTGGTCCTCAGGCAATGTTCCCATGTGAGCAAGGATTTCACCGTCCATAAGCCAGAGGCCCAGGAGCATCTCTGACAGAACCACCTTTCCTTCTGTTCTTCCTATTGATGTTACCTATTAAATCTGCCTCACTCCCACCCACTTCTTTCCTCTCCATCACCATCATTATGTCTCTGGGTTCCTCCAACGACCTCCTGTCCTGCTCCCGTCACTCAGTCCTGCCCTCTAACCCTCTGTCCACTGCAGTGGATGATGGGATACAGTCCTGATGCTCACCTGCTTATAGCTCTGTAACGTTTGCCCTTCCCTCTCTGGATAAGGTAACACTCCTTGCGTTGGCCTACAAGGCCCTGCAAGCAGGGCTTCTACCTCCCACGTGCCAGGCTGGGTCCTTTCTCCCTCTCCCACCATTCTCTCTGATGTTCCCAAGCCTGCTCCATCTGCCTACACTGCTCTTCCCTCCTTCCCTTTGTTTAGTTTAAGTCCTACTCAGTCTTTAGATTTCAGAACACCTGTCACCTCCTGGATCTCTGTAATTATGTCTAATTCTCCTATTGTATGTTCTCTCAGTTCCATGGACCTCTCCTGTCCAACACTTGTCACTATCATTTTATAATTATTCCTTTCATTACATGAATGTCTGTCTCCCTTACTAGGCTCTAAGCTCCCTGAGAGAAAAACCATGACTATTTCACAACCATGCGTTTAACACAGGGTTGGAAACTTGTCAGACCCCAAATAAAACTTTGTTCAGTGAGTGAGTATACGAAACTTACAGGCCCAAGGTCACAACAAAACAGTGATAGTAGCAGCAGCAGCTGAATGGAGACTTTTCTCACTCCCATGTGACGCTTCCTGATCACACCGTAGAGTTCTCAGTGTTGTCAAAAACAATACTCTTTAAAACTCATTGTTTCCCTTTCACTATCTTAAACATAATTTTAAAAATTAAGAGATACAGAGATTTCTGATAATTTATGGAATTAAAAAAATTATTTCGCTATATCTGGGTAACTCTAATATTATAACTTCTTTGTTCTTTATTTCAAATATTTTCATTGACTAACTACAATGTTTGAGCACAGTACTAGGTCTTAGGAATATAAAAATGAGGAACACATTCCTAGCCCCATACATAACAAGTACTTTGGAACCACAGCACCCAGGTTCAAATTCCTGACCAGTCACTTAGGAGGAATGTCACATGAAAAAAAAAATTGCTTAAACTTCTCAGGCTTCAGTTAACTCTCTTGTAGAAAGGGGATAATAAAAATACTATGGCATAGGTTATTCTAATAATGTTGTGTGTAAGCATTGTTATCAGAGAGCCTTTTGAGTGTTCTTATGAGTACCTGCTTGAGACACAAAGTTCAAAAAGACTGCTCTCCACTTTCAAAGAATTCAGTGAAAAGGGAAAGTAAATGATTAATAAACAATTTTAATAGTGACTCATAAATGCTATACTCCGGTATGACAGATTGTTGGCATAGGCCCAGAATATGCAATTTTAGTATCTAATTTTATTGTCTATTCATAAATTACTAATACACAATTTACTCTTCTCTCAAGATAAACTATTTTTTCATCTTCATGATTATGAGGGCCTGTTACTGTTTTTTCAAAGTCTAATGATACACTGCCTCAAATACCTTATGCATGTGTGTACATACAAATATGTAATGTGCATATAAACACAAATAGTCTTTATTTTTTACCACTAGATCAAATTAGTTTTAGGAATTGAGAAGAGGGAGATTTGAACACTTTCAGGCATTTTTTTCAAATCTCTTAGTCACTAAATTATTTTGGTTTAGAAAGGCCCTAGCAATTCCTTTTCATGTCAGTTGCTCTTGGTTTTATTTCTCAAAGCAATTTTAATTGCTTTTGCTCTCTTCACATTTGAATTTCATTGCATGAAATGTTCACAATATCAAGTTTTATCAGGAGTAGGCAAAGCCACAGGGCAGCATAAGGATTATGAAAATATCAATGAGTATATCCATTCCTTTAATTCTCTTCACTAATTATTTATAGCTAGGCTATTAAAAACAATTGACTCTGAATTATTAATACTGAAGAATTATAACAGCATAAGCATTAAACATGAAAAGTCCTGGGGAAAAAAAGCGATCCTAGATGGGGCTCCTCCTGACTGCAGTGAGAACCCAGAGAACCTAACATCTGGGCCATGAGGCACGCCAGCAGCAAACGTCTGCCATGACTCAAAGACAGAGATGCCTCGTCCTGACACACCTTACCAGTAAGTATGTCTCTGATAGCTTAGCCCTCCATTTCAAGACTAAATCAACTGACCCTTCAAAATAAACCTCTTCTAAATTAATCTCTTTTCTAACATCTCTTCCCCTTCATTCCTTCAACCAACTTTCTGTTCCTTGCACATCAACTGCCACAAGAGGAAAAGGTCTACTTATTCCTGTAGTCAGCACCACTCTTGTCACTCCAGGTTTCCAAGCTCCCTGAGCTTGCCCACAACCCAGGCCAATCTCAGATCATTCCTGCATAACTGTCATTCATTTTGCTCATCGGTTCCAGATCCCTCCTGGCAGGAGCTGAGACACTGATGCCCCTGGAGCACTACAGTACAGACATCAGAGGCCTTGACTCCTGCCAAGCAAGCCCCTTATTCACCTAGTGGTGATCCTCTGCTGGGTATGTCTCAGGCGTTTTCCCTTCACCATCCTTACCCTGCCTGGACAATAGATAGCTCTGCTCCCTACATTCCTGAGCAGGTCAAGATGCTTGCGCTTCCTATACGGGGTTTCAAATATGCTTTATTCTTCTCTACCTCTCTCCCTCTCCCATTACCCTCAGTCTCATCCAATGACCTTGTCTCCTACTTCAATCAGAAAATAGAAGGCATCAGGTGGGGATGCTTCTTCAGCTTCTGGCTTCCTTTTTTCAATTCCATTCTGATTTGAAATGCTACCTCTCTCTGGTCTGAGGCTAATGCCCTGCCTGTGCTCTGCACCCTATTCCCTTCCCAGGGCCTTCAAAGGGACATCACGGCACCAGTTACCCTTCAGCCAAATCTTCAGCTTCCCTCTCGCTATCCCTCAGCATCAAACTTCCTCAATCCTTTCCATATTAGAATAAAACAACAGAAAACAGAAAAGGACTTTTCCTACACCTCATGTCCCATTGCATTTCCACTTTATATTGACTTGTCTGTTTCCTCCAGTTATGCTCTTTGGGGGCAGGGACTGGTGTCTTACTCTTTGTTATATTTCATTGCCTACCAATGCTGGACACATAGTAGGTGCTCGCTAACTATGTGACGGGTGAATAAATGAGTGAATGGAATATATGGAAGTGTACAGTAGAAATGTCTTTGGATTTGATGTTAGCACACCTGCCTGCAGTCCCAGCCTCAACATACACTAGTGGTGTAACCAGTCCCTACGTTTCTGTTAGCTTCAACTGTGAAAAGAAAGTTCTGGAAGACTCACCCTTACTCTCTCTAGCACTAACCTTCTGCAACTCTAGTACCTTATAGCATGAGATGTTTTTACATTTTAAATGTTACAAGGCTATCCTAAGGAAAGTGGCAGGCTCCCCATCTCCAATGAAACAAGAGGACATATATGTACTTTAATAGTAAGTATTTCATCTAGAAGACATTTCTTTAAAAAGTATGTTTAAACAATGTTACGCCCTGGCATATGTTACTAAGAGAAACTTTTGATGTTTCACTGAATATAGATAATTGGATTGTTTCAAATCTTAATTGTGGTTTTCTTAACCTGTTAAGTATTCAAACTGTGATGCCCAACAATTAATCAATAAATAGTAATTAAAATGATCCTCTGTATAATAATGGTCATCAGAGGGGACAGACAAGGGGCTAAGATACAGTCTCACCCTCAAGAAGCTTAAAGTACAGTTAGGTAAATAAGACTAAAATATGTATTAAGAAATAGTAGAAAATGGAATGGATTCAGAGAATGTTTTTGAGGGAAGGTGAGGTTTATGCCCAGAGGATTATTTACTTATCCACAAAGAAGATATACAGGAAAAATACTCGATTAAAGTGTGGGTACTTTGGTGGTTCTTCAAAGCTAGGCAGGACTTGGAATGGAGTGAAGCCGGCAATCTGACAAGGAGGACAATGTGACTAAAGATATGAAGGAGAGAATGTAGCTGACTGAATGGGAGGAAGGAAGGGAGTGGAGAGAGAGGGAGAAACAAACTCCCAAGGGTCCTGAGAGTCAGGTCTGGAGCTAAAACCAACATCAAAGTGAATAAGGAACTACTCGATGGTGAGTGGCTTGACTACAGTGCTGTTTAGAAAGTGTCATCAGGCCTGAGGAGGAATTCATGGTTAGAAGGCCAGGCAAGGTGAGATGGACCAAGGTGGTGGCGCTGTGCTGGGTGAACTGACAGAAATCAGCATACGACTCCATAGAGGGTAATGGGGTGGGTTGATTTAAGGGATACATCTAGATTTTTCAGCTAAAATCACTAGTAAAAGTGGTGCCATTTACAGGGATCAGAATTCTCTGTTGAAACAAAGAATTTTTATAAATTAACTAGTTTTATGGAGAAGGTGACTTTCTTTTCACCCAAAAGGTCACAGGTTCTCATGATAAAAAGGACGTTATAGTGGGACATCTAACTGAAAAGTTCTGAACACAGCTAGGATACAGATTTCCTAGCCAGTTAAGAGTTCACACAGGACTAAGCTGAGGAAGCCATTAGTGGAGAGGTGTTATTTGCTGCTTGTGCAAGCGCTCGAATGGATAAAATACGGAGAGAGGAGAGTATGGCCTGAGGACAGAGTGATGAATGCCTACTGTCAGACAACAGAAGGAAAAGTAACCAGGAAAGCAAGCTGGGAAGAACTGGCTACAAAGGTAGGAGAATTATGATAAATAATGTGAGAAAAGCCAGGAGAAAAAAAAAATTCTCATGAAAGGCATAGTCAGCAACATTAGTGCTGTGGAAAGGCCAGAAATAATAGGAGACCTTTGGATTTTGCAATATAAAGATCAAGGGTAGCACTGGAGAAAGAAGTTGTTCAGTAGACTGGTGGAAATGAACATCAGTTTGGAGAGGCTGGGAGATGGTGGGCATGAAACACCGATGCAATATGTTTTGTAGTAAAAAAGGAGCAAAGAGGAATAGGAGTCAGAAGGCACATAATGTTATGATAGAGAAGCTGGGTGTGTGGTTGAATTCAGAGGGATGGAAGGAAGATCCTGGGGAGAGTGAAGATAAATGTACAAGTAAGCGGAGGTGGATAAGATGCGATCAGGTACAGGAATAGCGGTTAGCCCTGGAGCAGAGTTGGGACACTCCTTTCTCTGCATTTGCATGGGAAGCAGAACATCCAAAAAAGATGTTCTCAGGTGCTGATGAGACAAATGTAAAAGTTAAGCTTTCGTAGTGAAAAACAGAGTGCAAAATATCCCCAAAAAGGAGTTAGGGGAAAAGGTCTACAGTAGTCATAATATTTATCCATGGGAGTCAAAGCTAAACAGAGTCAGAAGCCTCACCTGGCAGTTCCCAAAACCTAGCTTTCAGCATTGCTCTTGACACAGGTGTGCATTCTGAACAGTTTATTAAACCAATACTGACTGAAAACAAATTACCAGCTTAGGCAGAGCTTAGAAGTGTAGAATAGAATAAGAAAAAAAACTAATGCATGAGTTTATAAGTGATTAAAAGCGGAAGTCTTGCAAAGCTGCCCACAGTGACTTTACTTTTTATATAAAAGAGTTTGACATCATTATTTTAAGCCAGTAGTTTTGTTGTTTCTTCTTTATAACCTTCAGGTAATGAACTTAATCATTCCACATGTCACTCATCTCAAGTATCTGCCAATGATCCTAAAGATAATAATGGCTTTAACCTATCAACTAAGTTTCAGGGAATAAACTGCAAATGAAATTATTTTTGCATCTTTTGCTTGCACTTTAATTTGCTTTATTACAGTTTTACTTTGAACGTTGGACCCACATTTACTGTACACAATGGACATTTTCAGATACCAGAAATAAAACAGGGAAGCATGCAGACACTGAGTATGTAAGCTGTATTAAGGTGACATCTCTACAAACATTGTTTAAATCACTAGCTTCATAATTACCTACAATTAATGGTTTATTGCTCATCCTTTTCTAAGCTTGGCTTTTAAGTTTTATGGTAGCTAGGCATTTAAAGGGATAACAGAACTGCTCAAGAACTACAAATGCCACTGAGTGAAAATTATAGCTTAATATTTATGAATTAACATGTATTTTAAAGTTCATCGGGTACCTTAAGTGAAAATTAGAAATTAACTCAAAATTTATATGTTTGGTCATATCTTTTTAACTTTATATGATACTTGTGACTCATAATAAATAACAAATCCTCCAAAGACTTATTTCTATGACTAGTATGAAAGATACAATGACGCAAACATTATAAGTTTTATTATGTTTCATAGGAACTCCTATGGGATTTTTTTAAAGTTTGCACTCATGTTACTAATTTTACCCATCTAATTCCTTTCTCAGACAAATTAAATATCCACCTTGGGATTATCTGACCTGTATAAGATAAACGTCTATTAAATTAAGACTGGTTCACTGAGGTACGAAATTACTAAATCACTATGATGGTGAGAAAGATAACTAGACTTATTGCGGTGATCATTTCATAATGCATGTAAATATGGAATCATTATCTTGCACACCTGAAACTAATGTGATGTTTTATGTCACCTATGCTTCAATTTAAAATAAAATCTTAAAGAAATTACTAAATTGTAATTACTTGACTTACAGAAAAAATGATTATCATGTCACTACCCATTAAAAATAATTATATGAATGCTGTATAGCTGTGAAAAAGAGAATTTCAGAGGACAAGTCTCCAGGGCAGCGATTCTGCTTCACATGCTAATTACATGGCTAGGCTATTACTACACACAGAAAGGAAATACATAAGTAGTGTCTGATTACAGTGATATCATTTTTTTTACCTTTTAAAATTTATTTTTATCAAAATTTGTTTAAAACAATCCATGTTTATTGTGAAAATTCAAAATTATAGTAATACATGAAGTGAAGTCACCCAGGTTCTGCCCTTTGCTCACATGTAGGTACTGTTAACTATTTCATACATAGTTCTCAAAAAAAATTTAATGCATGTACATATGTGTGTTTGTGTACATACACGTCCCATTTTTGTAAAAATATTACATACAGTATTTTGCAACTAATTTCATTCAGTTAAAAATGTATCATGGACATTTTTTTATGTCATTACCCATAAAGTTCTTTTTTCTTTTTGAGCTTGTATAATATTCCCTTGTTTAGATATAACACAATTCACTTAACCAGCTCCACATTTGTGGATATTAGGATTTTTTTCCTTCCATTTTTTTTCACTATTATAAGCAGTACTCAGTGAAACGCTTCTCTACTTTTATGAGAACTGTTGCAGGTTAATTCATAGCAGAGAAATTTCTGGATCAAAGAATATAAACATTCAAAATTTCAACACATATTGCTAAATTGCCCATCACAGTTGCCTAACACTACTTCCACCAGCAAATAAGAATATCTATTTCCCCCTTCACACTCCTTAACACAAAATGTATCATCAGTCCTTTTACTCTTTGTCCATTAAATATGATTTTAATTTAAACTTCATTTAGTGTATTTTAGATTAAATCTGCTATAATCACTTCAAGGACTTCTGCCTTTAAAGCTAGATATTCCAATTAGCACTCACCTGATTTTAGGCTACGTATAGCCTAGACAAAAGAAATTATTTGGTAAAAGAAGACTCCAAAGACATACATTTTTATTATTAAATAAATCATCATTGTAAAAAGTTTTGAAAACATAGCGAAATCTAAAGAATAAAATGAAAATATGCATACCTGCATACCACCACTCAAGAAATAACTGTTAAAAATAATCTTTTATTCCATGCATATATTTTATTTAATGTACATATATTGTTTTTCTCAAAATGTAATCATACTATATGCTATTTTATATTCTGCTTTATTACATAAAGACATCAGGAACAATTCTGCTCCCATAATCTTAAATATTCTTTTAAAAAATTATTTTTAAAGTCCACATAATATCTTATTTGTTAAACTATTTCTACTGGACATTTACTTCTGATTTTTTATTATTACAAATTATGCAGCAAAGCATCATTGTATCTCCAAGTACTCTGTTAGGTTGGAGAGATTCCTAAGAGCGGTTAGAACAGGTTCTTTATCTTTGCAATATCAAGTCCTTAGGTTTCTATCACCTGTTAGATACAGCCCCATCTATGTAGGTGACTGTTTCCTTCCTTAGAATAAAACAGGCATCATGGCTGGACTGAACTTCATAATTATAAAACCAGAAACGTGTCCTTTTTTACTTTTTGCAAAATTGTTTATGGCTTTCAATACCAGCATATTTGACTGACAAAGCATGTAAGCATGAGGGACTTTTACCATACTTTTCTCAGCAGAAATCATCAAATGAAGAACTGAAAACTAGGCGATGAGAGAATCTGAATAAAAATTTCACAAGCATTAGCCTTTAGTATATTCACAAAAAGTAATCTTGTATTAGGCCACAAAGGAGCACTCCCATTCCCCAAACAGAAAATATACAGGGCAAATAATCTGACAGGTCTGCGTAACCAAAAGAGTCCTATACATGTAAAAATTGTACAACACACTTCCAAAAAACTTTTAGGTTAAAGAAAAACAAATCAAAATGAAAATCACCAAGTGTTTAAAAATGAATCACAAAAAAACTGTATACTAAAATGTTTGTGCTGCTGGAAAAGTAGCATTTAGGAAAGTTTATAGTCTTAAATGCTTGTTTAGAAAATATAAACAATAAAAAAAAACAGCTTAAATTTTAAATTCAAGAAGCTAGAAAAAGAGAAACATAATAAATATATAGAAAAGAGCTGTTAATAAAGACATAAGAAGAGATAGATGAATGAGAAATCAAGAAACTCCGAAAACAAACAAAAAATAGAATTGATCAATAAAACCCAAACCTGGTAATTTTCAAGGACAAATAAAACAGGCAAATCTTTGGCAAAATAAATTTTAAAAAGAAAAAGAATAGAATTCTTATTTTTTGAATTCAGATAATATATAATCAATGTGAATAAATTAGAAAAAAAATAAACAAAATAGTCAACTTTCTAGGAAAATATAAGAGAACCATCTATGAAGACAATTACTACATTAACAAATTACAAGAAAAAAATCATGATTGTGTTAATTACTGCAGAGAAAAGGATCTGATATAATGCAAAACACATTAACAGTAAGACTATTAACAAACTAGAAATACAAGAAATTTTCCTTAACCTGAAAGAGGGAATCTATGAAAAACAAAGACTTGTACTAGTTAAAGTAGCTCAAGAAAAAAACAATATAAGATATACATATTATTAAGAAAGAAACAAAATTGTCATTACTTGCAGATTTTGAAATTGTCTACATAAAGAGCCAAAAGAAGCGAATGGCAAACTATTAAATCTATTGAGTTGTCAGAAAAGTCATGATATATATTTTCTATGTTTTTCGTTGCAAAAATGTGTCATGACTTTTCCGACAACCCGATAAAATGATGTCAGCAAAATCACATACAAGACAAAACCAGAAATTATTAGCCTATATATATATATATATATATATATATATATATTAGCAATGATCAATTAGAAAAACTTAGAAATAAATCCCATTCAAAATAATTTTAAAATGCCTGACATGCAAGACATGAAAAAAATATATAAAACTTTACTGAAGGGCATAAAGTAATTAAAGAAGAGATGTATCTTGTCCCTGGATGGGAAGACTCAATACTATAAAGACTTTATTTTTCCCCAAGTTAATTTATAAATTTAGGGTAATCTCTAAAAAAAAAAAAATACCAAATGGAATTTGCAAGGAATTGGACACGGTGATACAAAAAAAAAAAATTAAAGCAAATGAATAAACATACAAGATAGTTGAGGCAATCTTAAAAAGAACGAACAAAGGGTCTTGCCCTACCAGATATCAAAATAACACTGTCAACTTTTCACGAAGATGGCGCCGAAAGCGAAGAAGGAAGCCCCTGCCCCTCCGAAAGCCGAAGCCAAAGCAAAAGCTTTGAAGGCAAAGAAAGCAGTCCTGAAAGGCGTCCACAGCCACAAAAAAAAGAAGATCCGCACGTCACCCACCTTCCGAAGGCCCAAGACACTGCGGCTCGGAAGGTAGCCTAAATATCCTCGGAAGAGCGCCCCCAGAAGAAACAAGCTTGACCACTGTGCCATCAACAAGTTCCCCCTAACTACCGAGTCAGCCATGAAGAAGATAGAAGACAACAACACACTTGTGTTCATTGTGGATGTCAAGGCCAACAAGCACCAGATCAAACAGGCTGTGAAGAAGCTCTGTGACATTGACGTGGCCAAGGTCAACACCCTGATCAGGCCTGATGGAGAGAAGAAGGCATATGTTCGGCTGGCTCCTGACTATGATGCTTTGGATGTTGCCAACAAAATTGGAATCATCTAAACTGAGTCCAGCTGGCTAATTCTAAATATAAATTTTTTTTGCTGTAAAAATAAAAAAAATAAATAAAAAATAACACTGTCAAGCTATACTGATTAAAACAGCGTGATATGGTGCAGGAATAGATAATCAGATTCATAGAACAGAACACAGACTCCAGGGACAGTCCATTGAATGAATACAAGGGAATTCAAAATATAATAAAAGTGGCATTCCAAATCATGGGAAGAGGATCAACTACTCAACAAATGGTGCTGATACACCTGGCTGTCCATTTGCAAAAAGCACAAAATAAAAAAATAATAAAATCGCTTCTTCACACAAGTCACTCACACACAAAAAAAATTCCAGAGTAATTAAAGTCCTAAACCTAAAATGACATATCAGTAGGAGCAACTACATACCAGTGCAAAATAAAAATGTAAGACTTTCAAGAAGGCAACAGGAGAGAATTAAACAAAGTGGGGAGGGAGATTGAGGGCTTCTGAGCATAAAGAAAGATAAATTTCACTACATCTAAATTTAAAACTTTTGCCTGGCAAATAGCATCATAAACAAAGTTTAAAAACAAGCCACAGAGGAAGGAAATATTTACAACACACGTGAGACAAACGATTAATATCTAAAATATATAATAAATGCCTCCAATCAATAAGAAAAAGATAAACAATCCAATATTTAAAAGCTGGATAAAGAATATGCAAGAATAATTTGCAGAAGAGGAAATTAAAGAGCCATTAAACGTGAAAATCTGTTCAACCTCATGAATACTCATGAAAATGAAAATGCAAATTAAAACAAGGAGATATGTTTTAACCACAAGTAAAGTTTGATGTCAAGTGTTGGAAAGTGTACAGGGAAACTCCTGGTGGGAGAATACATTGGCACCTTCAGGGGGACAACTTGGCAGTATCGAAATGGAGAATAAGCACACCTTCCACCTAGCAATTCTTTCTCTTGTTTACTACCCTGTAAAGCACCTCACACGCATGTTCACAAGGTGATATACTGATATTTTACTGCTGACCTGTTCATAATAGCAAAAATTAGGAAAAAACTTAAATGACCATCAATAGAGGGATGGTTAAATAAATCAGGATATCTACATGTTATTTATCACACATACATATAATAAATGCCCTGCAGCAGTTAAAAAGAAAAGTGAAATCCAAAAAACAAAATAAACGAACAAACAAAACAGAAACAAACTCATTGTTACAGAGAATATTTTGATGGTTGGAAGACGGGAGGGGAAGTGGGGGGATGGGTGAAGGAAGGGGGAGGGATTAAGAAGTATGAACTGGTAGTTACAAAATAATCATAGGGATGTAAAGTATAGCACAGGGAACATAGTCAATAACATTGCAATAACTATGAATGGTGTCAGATGGGTACTAGATTTATCAGGGTGATCACCTAGCAAGTTATATACATAATCTAATCACTATGATGTAGACCTGAAATTAATACAATACTGTATTATCAACTGTAATTTAAAAAAAACTATTTAAAAAAAACAAACGTGTACAACCCTATGCCTACAAACATAAAAAACTCTCAAAGATGTATTTTTTAAAGGGAAAAATGCTACCATTATGTTGCTGGATTTTTTTTTTTTAAGAAACCACACATCCAAACTATACATTTCTAGAAGAACATATATGTACATATGAAATATATAGAAAAAGACCTAGAAGCCCAAGGGCAATATCTACCAAATCAACAATAGTAGTTTCCTCTCCAGAGAGAAATGGGATTGGGTGGCGGTGTAATAGAATTTTAGCTGAATCTGTGATGTGTGAATTTTTTTAAGTGACATATATAAACAAATTATTTAATAATTAAAAATAACTTTTAAAGTGTTTCAGAATAAATATTGCTGATTTGAAGATGGGTGTCACTCTAATACAATCCACCTGGACAACACTAAACAATTTCAAATCTCCTATCAAGAATGTTTCTTCCATCTTAGAGAGGAAGAAGGGAAGCCCAAATATTTTCTTGAGGCCTCTTTGCGGCACCCTGATTTCTCATTTCCCCTTCATACACCAGAATTAATTTTTAAAATGACTTGAACTTCCCAAATCCACACAACAATTGCACTGCCTGAACTGCCTTTTATGGTTTATGGCAAATGACCATATTACAATTGGCCTGGAGACACTGCTTAGCAAGGTCATTGCTAAAGCAACCAGCAGAAATATTTTAAGTATCTTCACGAAACAAAGCAGATTACTTCAAATAGTCGTTCAGAATTTAAATGAAAATTTCAATACACGTAAACTCTGAGATCTGCTCCCCAGTATATAACTACAATTATATTTTCAAATTCATGAAATAGGGAATTTGTTCTTTATTCATTCTCACCTGAACAGAACTTCAGAGATGCTGAGAATCTCCCTCGTAGATGTTGAGCTCATTTACTCCCTATACATTATATTTATCTCTCTGACTGAGCATGCTATATACCTCTAAGGTCTCTTCTATTATATGAAACCAGTGAATCAATTACTAATAAAAAAGCTTAGGTTTTATTGAGATAAAATTCACATATCATACAATTCATCTGTGTAAAGTGTACAGTGGTTTTTAGGATATTCACAGAGTTGTGCAACCATCACCATAATTAATTTTAGAACATCATCACTCCAACAAAATCATGGCGCCCATTATCAGTCACTCCTTTTGCCCTCCAACCCCCGACACCAACCCCTGACTCCAACCCTAATCTACTTACTGCTGCCGTAGATTTGCCTCTCTGGATATTTTATACAAATGGAATCATAAAAATGTGGCCTTTGGTGGCTGGTTTCTTTCACTTAGCATAATGCTTTCAAGGTTAGTCCATGTTGTAGCATGTGTCAGTGCTTCATTTCTTTGTATTGTCAACAATGTTCCACGGTATGGATGTACCACATTTTATTTATCCACTCATCAGTTAATGGATATTTGGGTTATTCCCACTTTTTGGAAAGTGGAATGCTGCCATGAACATTCGTGTAGAAGTCAAAATGCTTTTTTCTAAAGCTGAATAACTCTATGTAACTGTGTGCTGGGTGATTTCAAAAGTAGGACAATTAAAATACGTGTTTTTCTTTATTCATCCTAACAAGTAATTGTTAGTGAATCAAAAGAGCCATTTTATTAAATTCATGAACAGGAAACAATTATTGATATCATACTAAACATAATTAACTTCCAAACTAACCTTCTCTTAGATGCTAAATTTTAAGAAGTGAGTTTTTGTAACTGGAGAAGTACCCCTGACCAGCAATTAATTTATTGATTAGAATTTTTTAAAGAGAAATAAATGAAAGGGCTTTCTGGAAAGTGGTAGGGGGTAGGGGCCTTTTAAACCTTGCCAATCCCTGGAGAAATTTAACATTTTGGTGGCAAGATACTTTGCACTCTGATTTGAATGAATTTTTATAATTATTTTATGGAGTCATAAAATAATTGGAGATAAAACTATTGAAGAGCAGAGGGTATTTTGTTTTTAAAACACTTCTCCCAGTGGATGTAATTAATTGCCCTTCAAAAGTGCAACAGTACCAGCCATGTAAGATGTTATCTATCCAGTCTTTGCAGACGGCCTTTTTTCCTGACTGTCTCAGTATAAATTATTATTCCTTCAGCACCATTTACTGAGTGTGGTTCTAGAGACAAAGGCACCTTCTCCTGAGGAACTCACATCTTAAGTGGTCCAATTCCACAAAGGTGAGAGTTCAAGAAAAATATTTACTGCTCTTTAAGCAATTTTGTTTGAGCTCCGATACAACATAACGATGCTTCTTAAGAATATTAATCTTATATTCATTCACTTACTCTTCTTATTGGTAAAATGAATATAAAACAAAAGTTTTACCTGATTATTATCTGATTAAAAGGCAGAGGAAATAGAACTATTAATCATTTTTAAATATTATAATATAATAAGAAAGTTATTATTTATGACAGGACTTATAATTTGTTTTACCTTTTTGCTCAACAGCATAGAGTAACTATGGAATTAAAGGGAAAAGCCACACTCGATTCTACTTACAGACTAGATAAGCAAAATGTGAAACCAAAACTAAAACAACAAAAACAATTAAAGTCAGTTATAAGAAGTCAGCCCACCATTAAGTTGTATTCCCAAAGTTTCCATGTAAATCAGTTGTTTGCAACTCTAAATTCTTTCTCCCATTAAAATCTTCAGTGTAAATAGTGCTTATAATCTCAGACCAATCAGAAAAACCTATTTAATCCATAATGTAGCTTACATAATGTACACAGTCATTAAAAAAAATAATAAGAAGAAAATTACTGTTGAAATACCAGTAATTAAAACAAACAGAAAATAATGTAAATTCAGTAAAAGATACTTTTAAAACTTTTATTTGGATGCTCCTACTCAATCTAGTACATGAAGAAAGGCCATGTTAACTGCAGGGGAATGCAGACGAGTCACCCTCCTCTGCTGGAATTCCAAAGGGTCCTCTTGACACATGGAGGAGGTGGCAAAGCTGGTGAACAGGAGGTGGGCTCTCTGCCTCTTTTTGTTTCTCATTTCCCTCTACTTCAACCACCTTTCCCCTTCTCTTCTATCCCAAGCCCGCCAATTTTCAATCTTGAATTTAAACCCTTCTATTTCCACAAAGGCCACATCAGTCTGAAAGGATCTTAACCGAGACAAGACGCTTGCTGCGCCTATAAATTTACCCTGATCTCTGGCGAGCAACACTTATGGACGAGCGCTGCTCTTGCTCTGGCTAGTCGGGGCTAGTATCTGTTGGCTAGCAAAGGGATCCAATGTGAGGGCAGAAGAAAGAAGGAGCAAAGCTGTTCTGAGGTAACTGGAGACGAGCTCTAAGAGAAAGAGAAGGAGAAAGGTAAAGAAGATGAAGGGAAGTGATGGGTAAATAGTGATGGATCAGAAAGGTCTCTACTCCATTCATAAAGTCGAACAACCATGAGCTCAGGGTCTATAAATTTGCTTTGGAAAGGGAAAGAAAAGGGAAGAACAGGATGGCTATATAAATACTCCTGATGTTAGTATTTATACATATTCATTAACTGTTTATTGAGCAGCTAGTATATAGAGGGTACCACTCGGTTCCCTAATCGAAAATTGAGAAATACTTTCTGCTCAAGGAGTTTACAGTCTGTGGGGGGAGGGAAAGTACGCAAACTGTAGTAAATCCAGAATATACTAAGAACCACAAGAAACACGGTACTATAGGAGCACAAAGAAAGAGAGAGAAACTGGAAGAGAGCCAAAAAGAACATCCATTCAATCAAAAGCTATTTATGGGGTGTTAATATGTGCCAGGCACTGTTCTAAGAGCTGTGGGTAAATGGCGAAGAAAAACAGACAAAAACTTCAGCTCTCATGGCACTTATAAAGAATAACAAAACAATAATTACAAATACAAGTAAAATACATGGCATGTAAGATGATGATAAGTTCTATGGAGAAAAATAAATAAAGCAAGAAAGGGGAAGACAAGGACCGAGAGAGAGAGAGAGAGAGAGAGAGAGAGAGAGAGAGAGAGAGAGAGAGAGAGAGACACACACACACACACACACACACACACACACACACACACACACACACGGCAAAGCACCACTGAGAGGACGGTATCTGAGTACAGACTGGAAGCAGGTGAGACTGAGCACCATGAATATCCGCAGAAAAAGAGCTCCAGGAAGAGGAAAAGGGTAATGTGCCTGGTACAGGAACAAAGAGGAAGGAGTAGCTGAGCAGATGGAGACGACGTTGGAGAAAAGACCAGGGGTAACAAGTGGCCAGATCCCGTAATGATTCATGGACCACAGTGTGGGTTTAAACTTTGATTCCACATGAGCTGGGTTTTAGGAAAAAGTGTAACATGAGCTGACTTACCCCATACCATCTGGCTGCTGTGATAATCCAGGCTAGAGATCATCTCGGCTTGGACCAAGGTGAGGTACTGCGAGGTGATAAGAAGTAATCTGATGCTTGATATATTTTGAAGGGGGAGCTGACAGAATTTTCTAATAGATTGGACATGCGATGATTGGAAAAGAGGTGTTGTATTAGTTTGCACGGGCTACCATAACAAATGCTACAGGCTGGGTGGCTTGAACAACAAAAGTTCCTTTTCCCACAGTTCTGGAAGCTGGAAGGCTGAGATCAATGTGCTGACGGGGTTGCCTCGCCTCACATTATCTCCTTGACTTATCCATAGCTCTTTTCCCTCTGTCTTCACACGGTCTTTTTCTCTGTGTATATCTGTGCCTAATCTCTTCTTATAAGGACACCAGTCACACTGGATAATCCCAATAACCTAATTTAACTTCATCACCTCTTTAAAGATGCTATTTCCAAATACAATCACATTCTGAGGTACTGGGAGGTTAAGAGTTCAACATAGGAATTTTGGGGAGATGCAATTCAGCCATTACAGGTGTCAAGGATGGCTCCGTGGTGTTTAGCCCGACCAAAGGAAAGGCAGAGAGCCATCTGAGCTCACCACTGAACGATGGGTAGGCTTCTGATGCACGGAGAAGGGCATGAGAAGTAGAAATCATTATAGCAAAAAGATCAACTAACACAGATTGAGTGCTTATGACATGTAAGACACCATGCTAAGCACTTTACATGTACTGCCTCATGTAGTCCTTACAATGCTATAATGTCAAGATTATCACCTCCATTTACATACCAGGAAGCTGAGGCTTAACAAGTTTACACAACATTCCCCAAGTCACACAGCTAGTAAGTGAAATACAGGGATTTGGATGCAAGCACTCTGATTGTAGCAGCCATGTCCTTAACCACTGTCTGTACCTCCTCTGCCACAGAAAGCCACAAGCTGAAGGCATAGAGCCATGAACGTCATCAAAACTTGCGTATGACACCCAAGAGATCATTAAGTTTAACACTCTCTTTTTTGTATAAAAAGAAAAAAAAGAAAACTACCTAAATGTAGTTGGTTAGAAAATGATGGAATAACCTTTCAAAAGAGTGCCATGCAACCATGAAAACAATGATGCAGGCTACACTGATTACATGGATAGTTATCTGTGTTATAGTAAGTTTTTTTAAAGCAGGTAATAAAAAACAATTTTTAAATAATCTTTTAAAAATATTATTTATATATGTGTAATATATATATATATATATTACACATATATGCAGAAGTCTAAATGAATCTACACTAAAAAGGACAGAAAGAAAGTGGAAAATTTTTCACTTTCTTCTTTAAACCTTTCTATTATGTCTGATTTATTTTTTCTATGGAAATATGCATTGTCTGTAAAATCAGAAAGACAATCATGCTATTGCCAATCTGAAAAGATTTTTTTAAAGCTATTTCCTTTCTACTGTGCTGTCCACACTCCTCCCAAGCCTCAGGGATCTCAGGATAGGCTGGCACTCCAGCCTTCTGGGAGTGGCTTCTGTCAGGAAGCTCTGACTGCACCCAAAGCAACCCTTGGGAGAAAGCTTGTCCGTGGAAGCCTTTAGACCTGGTACAGAGGGTAACTGTGATCTCAGTTAATAGCTCATTTAGACTCAGACAATCAACTTTTCACACATGAAGCATCTGACCTCAGGAAGTACAAGCATATTATTCAGCTGGTATTTTATTATTCAGCTGATATTTTTAATAATAAGTCAAAATCATTTATGTCAGGATTATAAAATAAAACACAGATATAATGTTTGAAAGGAGGTAGGTAAGGGCATGAAAGAGAGAGCAGGGAAAATGCCCAGCGGCAAATCAACCAAAAAGTCATCGTAGCACCATACATAACATTTATTAATTCACGCTACCTAGAAAGCAGACTATTAGTGAGCTCATTATTCTCTGCATGGCACCATGCTATGTCCTACAAAGATACAGGTTAGTAAGGCATGGCCCCTTAAGGACCACTGTCATTTTTTACTATGTGGTCTATGACACTAAAACAACATTCCTTTCCATTTATTAAGTGGGGGTGCCCAAAGGAAGTAGAACTCATCGGATAAGATTGCTCTTTTACAAGTCTGGTTTACAGTTGTTTCTTTTAGTCTTCGCTTTTGAGGAGGTGGACGAGAGAGATGGGAGAAAAGGAGGAAGAAAAAAGGCAGACTGAGAAGACATGTGGCAAAAATATAAGCGGAAGCAGGAAAATTACTGAGAATAAATACTGAGTTTGGAAGAATGGGTGCCTGAAAAAGAGGACCGAGTAAGCCAGAAGAATGGGCAAGTGGCACAGGTTAACAGAGCCGCAGCAGCTCCCTGCCAGGACAACGAGGAAGGCAAAGAGGGAAGGCAAGACGGGCAGTGGGGGGACGCCATGAGCGCTCTGACACTCCAGCTCTGCATCTGGATTCTGAGAAGGACACAGGTGAGCTCCTGGGAGGAAAGGATGCACTCCTTTGCCTCCAGGGTGCCTTTTCTGGTCACCAGCAGGAAAACGTACGGCAAGACTACATGGAACCTCTCACCTGACTGCTTTCCTTCCTCTGCTGCCCTGGCTACAGGAAAGCTGATGTGGTAGGAGCTCAGCTTCTCTAAAGAAACAGAAGAGAGCTGCTTTCCCCCTAAATAATCACAGAACCTGCTCGTATGCATTTGGACAAAAGAGAACAAGGAACGCTCCTTGGCAGATTCTGACTTCAGATTTCCTATACAGAACTCAACTGGTCCATAGAACAAGGAGGCTTCAGTATGGAGGCCCAGAGTTAGCAACTTATTTAGACTCAGGGAAGCAACGTTCCACACAATCACTTATTTCCTCCTAGAAATTCATGTGCTCTACCTTTGCTATTTCCTGGCTTCATACAGAAATATGTTCAGACAAGGGCCAATCAAAATCTGCTGGGGGGGGGGGAAGCGTTAACACAATCTTCCACAAGTAGATAGCTTTCAAAGGCTGTGGCTTCACCCTTCTGCTGGCCAGTGAACTCCTACCGCAGATGACCCCTTAAAGCTGACAGAGACGCTGAGGATGGCTAGGCTTCTTGTATTTCTTTCCAATGCTTTTTTTGTTTTCTATAATACCTCTTCTTCCCTCTATTAGCAATGATCATTGAAGTCATCATTGAAAGTTGACTATAATTCTAAGTTCTAATTATTATTTTATAGTCCTTTAAAGATGCACCAAAGGGCTTTTTTTTTAGACAGTGCAGAAACAGTTCATCTTACTTTAATTATCCGAAAGCTTTATCAAATCATCAAAATTATTTTTAAAAATAGATCCAAACATGATTAATTGCTTGTCTAATATAAGCAAAGCAATGTTTTTGGCAGGAGGTTTATAATTCAGTTCACTTAAGTAATTAATAAAAATGTATTTAACAATGAATTAACACAATTGCATTATATAGGCATTTATGCTTGAAAGCAGTACTAAAAATGATGTAAGACAAGTACGCATTAATACAGAACATCAAATTACACATCAATTACCACCTTTCAGACCAGTTTTTCATAATTTCTATTACATTGTTTAAAAATCCAATATAAAACCGTAACCTGTTATCCAAAATGAATACAAGTACAACATTCTCTGCTTGAGAATGAGTCTGTGACACGGCTCTTTTGTCTTCAGTCTGTACTGTCAGTGTTAATAGAAAGGACGTATCTTAAAAAATCAGCAACAGTGAGAAGGAAATTGAACCATATGCGAGGAAAACACAAGCCACTCCTTTCTAGCCAAATGTGTACCTTGTATTCATTAAGACGTGTAGTCAGGCAAGGGTTTTAGTACAGGCTTTGGTTGATGTTTCAGGGTTTGCACCGCAGGTGGGGCTTTCATCTGAATCAGTCAACCTTCCACAGAAGGCCACGACCTGCACATTTTGCAGAGCCGGCACAGCCTGGAAGGGCAGGCGGATGGCTTGGGAAAGAAGCATCCTGTTCTTTGATGTAGGCCATTAGCACAGTAAATAACGAAATTTAACGACCACAACTGATTCACCATACAAGTGCCCTAGGATTCCTGCCCCTCACCTGCCATCAATGGAGACCTACCTCAAGCCAGTCTCTCTAGAAAATAACCTCCCAGAGTCTCAAGCCTATCCTCAGGTCTCAGTGCACTGATTTCCTATTCAACAGAACAAATTTAGTGACTTTCAGTACTATGAAATTTAATTACATTTCCACTGAGGTTTAGGTAAAGGGTTCCTTCCACTAGCCCATGATTGCCCTGAAGACAACAATCTGACTTGAAAGTATGCCACAGAAAAGTCAAACATAAATCCTCATCTGACCAATCTTACCTTTTCTGCACTGATGACACGAGTGGTCTCAGCCAAGGATGACATGCCCCCGAGGGGACACTTCGCAATGTCTGCGGGCTATATTTTAATTGTCGAGGCTGGGAGGTGGGGAGTGGGGCGGGGTGCTACAGTCATACAGGGAGTAGAGACCAGGGATATTGCTAAACATCCTATAATACAAAGGCCAGCCCCCAACAGCAAAGGATTATCTACCCCAGCCCAAGATGTCAATAATGCTGAGGCTAGAAACCCTGAACTATAAAGGTAAGATTTCAGGGTAATACCTACACCTGGATAACATCAAAAAACCTGTGCCATAATTAAAAAAAAAAAAAAAGAAAGAAAAGGATGACTTCCAATGACTTCCAACATTCATTCTTTTACTGATCAGTGAGTGATACACAAAGAGTAGTTAATTACAGTCTTTCTTTTTGAAAAGATATTGCTTCGTCTGCTGAAAACAAAATGTATTTACAAAGTCATATATTCATTTTCATAGTTAATATTCACAGCCTTAAAAAAAAAAGACCCAATCACCTGAAAAAAAAAACTCTCCCCAGGGAAATAACCTTTTGTTCTCCAGGAATGTAAAGTAAATACACTTAGATTGTCCATGAATTCATGTAAAATGAAAAACATTTAATATATCATGCTTGTTGCTTCCTTTTCTTCTTTTCTTTTTTTTAAAAAACAAGTTGGCAAAAATACAGAGAACAGACAAACCACAGAGTTTATCAGATAGATACACATGGTACTCTGGGTGGCCTGAAAGCCACTGAACCCCACCTCAGACTCTTGCAAACAGCATTTACTGGGCAGCAAGGCTTCCCTGGAGAGCCACTGGTCCATGCTAATGTTCCCAACACAGCCCCTCTGAGCCAAGCACATACAGACAGTCCCATTACCAGACTTGTATCTAAATTTCTCCTAAATAGGCAGAACAGGGCAGTGCTTTCTCTAAGGCAAAACCAACCAAGATCCAGGATTTTAAAAAAAAATTAAATAAAATAAGACTGCCGTTAGGCAACTAAATTATTTCTAAAAGTTTAGGAAATGTTTATTCTGTTGTCAAAATGATAAATGGTGGGGACTGTGGTATTTTATTTCCTAAGATTCCTTGAGTCATTCCAAGACTTTGCTTTAGTACTGTGGGTCAAGACTCTGCAATCTTGGGGCTTAGTCTGATTTCCTCCACCATAGTCAATAGAGCAGGCTGTCTTGGACATTCTGCATAGAAAGGAACCTATGAAAATGCAAAGATTAGAGCCACCAGTCCACCTAAAAAGCCATTTTGGTGTTAATGCTTCAAAGAGGAAGGATAACTGAGCTTTAAGTGAAATGCAGGTTGCAACCACATAAACCATGGGAAATATTTTACGACCTGAACTTTCCTGTACACTCCTGATTTCGAACATTCTATTCTTTTGACCACATCAAATGCCTCTGAAATTCCAATATTTCTACATCGAATGTCTGAGGCTGCCTCCCCACACAAATTGCATAAAAATTCTTTCTTAGACTACGTGTCCTGATTTTTGGTTTCAGAAAGATTTTGTTAGCTTTTCTTTTAACTACTGGAAACTAAAAAGTTAGATTCCTACAACACATTTTACACCACAAAAACCCTGATTCATTAAATATTTAAAGGTAGAAAATGAAAAATGTGAATATTTATACAAATTCCAATTAACCCAGGGTTGATGAAGGACTTTCTCAACACTAGGGGCAGAAAGCATGAAAAAAATATTTTATCGCATTAAAAAAAAATCTTTCTGATCAACAAAACAACATAAGACAACAATAAGCACAATAACAAAGGAGAGGGATGGTACAACAAACTAGAGAAATACTTAAACAAATATAAAAGACAAAGGGTTAAGCGGCTAAATATTTATAGAGCTCTTAGAAATAAAACAAGATAAATGATTGAAGAGAAAAATGAGCAAAAAACCATGACTATGCAATTAGTGGGAACATAATTAGTAAGTAAATGTGAAAAAACTCCAACCTCACCAGTACTCACAGAAACAAATTAAAACAAAGAAAAGATATGTATTTTCTGACTATTAGGTTGGTATTGATTCACAGCAATGATGCTACCCAGTGACGTTGAAGCTATGGAGAAATGGCAGCATCCTAATTGCTAGTGGACCTGCATATCAACTAAGTGTTTATGGGGGCAATTTGACTATATTATTAAAAAGTTTTAAAAATCTTGTTTCCTTCAACTCAGCAATTCTACTTCCAGGGTTTATCCAAGAGAAACAATATAAAGAGTTCATCAAGATGCATATAGTAAATGTATTGTTTATAATATCCCGCCTCTGCTTCCACACCCAAGTTCAGCAACTGCTAACTCCTGCTGATTCCACTGTCTAAAGAGCTCTCCAATCTCTACCTGTGTCTTTCTACCTGTGCTGTCATCACCTCGTTCAGGCCACCCTCACTCCTCACTGGGATTGCTTCAACAGCTTCCTAAATAGCATCCTGTCCCATTCCAGCTCATTCTCCACCTGGCAGTCAGAATGAGATGTTAAAAACATAAATCAGGTAATTTCACACCACTGGTAATAGCCTTCAATGGCCTCCCACAGCCTAAGTCCAAAGTCCCTAACACTAACAGCGGAGCTATGAATGCCCTGACCCCTGATGACCTTGCCAGCCTCCTCTCCCCACCCCTACCCACCCCTGTACAGGCACATTTTGAAGTCCTTCCCAGACTACGCTGGCTTTTGCATGCTGCTGCTCCCTCTCCTAAAACGTGGGTCCCCACACTATTCCACCCCTTCATTCACTCTTCCAACACGTTGTTCAGGGCTGTTTCGTAGGCGCTTCCTCCAGTTAAACCTCTCCTGCCTCTCCTCCATTTGAGTTAGATGCAGCTCCTAAGCACACACTGTCCACAGCGCCCTACACTTACGCAGCTGGAGCACTGACCACATGGTACTGGAATTAGGGGTTTAACTGTAGGTCACTGAGTTTGTTGGCATCTCAGGTCACCTTTGTCACTGCTTGGTCTCTGAAGCAGAAAAAGTCTTTGCATATCCAACTGCTCCCTCCCTTTTTCACGCACCAAGTTCTTCTAAGCCCACAACCCCAACACCATTCCTTTTCACATGCTCAACTATTCCAGGATGCATACACCTGAGGGCAG
Organism: Hipposideros armiger; assembly: GCF_001890085.2. NCBI lineage: Eukaryota > Metazoa > Chordata > Mammalia > Chiroptera > Hipposideridae > Hipposideros > Hipposideros armiger. Next base: position 102,238 of record NW_017732173.1, on the reverse strand, counting down.
GGGCCTGAAACAGCAGACACTGGGCAGATGTGCTGAAGCTGTATGTTTACAGACAATTTTTGTGGTTCTGTTCTAATTCACGCCTCAGATTTATTTTTCCTATACCTTAAAGATATGTGAAGGGAGTAACATGCTCTGGATCTCCTATATTTCCTACTGCCACCCAGGTATCATGCTCTCCCCATATGAACCAGCATATGGCCAATGAGATAGGGCCTCTTCCCAAAGGACAAGAGCCATGGAGAGAAAATTCAGCAGAAATTCCAAACAAAATAGTAATAACCATAAAACATCTTTCATCTTCATACCAGGACAAAAATAAACTCCAAAACAAAACTGCTAAATTTAATTACCAAGATTTTTTTTTTAAGAAACACCATTCACTCAATATTATCTAAAACATGGGAGAGAAATAATAAGTATTCCAAAAATTCTTAAACAAGAAAAAATTCAGCCCAGTTGTCTTATGAAACATCAGTTGAAATAATATTTGTAAGTTATTACCAAAAAAGGAAGCTGCTAATCTGAAATAAAGATAGGTTTTGAAAACAGTCCGAGATATCACATACACTTAAGAGTTGATACTACATGAACCAACTAGAATGATTATCAAATCCACATCTAACAAATATATATAAATCCAGATTCTACTGAAAATTGAGTGAGAATTTACTCTGTATCTTACACTATACAAGGTGCTTTCATAGCCAATGTCTCATCAAATCCTTACCACATAACTTTGTCAGGCAGGTATTATCATTCCCATTTTGCAAAGCAGGAAACTGAACCTAAGAAACAATGGAGACTTGCCTCGGGTGGTTTTCTCTTCTATTCCTTAACATCAACAGATGTTAATTCAACTGCATTTTGACAGAACATTTATAATGCAACCAAGTTATTCTATTTGATGATACAGAAAGTCTGTATTTAAGTTGTTTTTATGGGAACAGAATCTCATAATCTAGGCAAGGAGCCACCTCTGCAAATAAAAAATTACCAAATAATTTCATGAGTATTAGAATAAAAAAAGAAATGGTAATCCAGAGAGAGAAGGGACTGCATCATCCTGGGAAGGGCGCTCAGGGAGGGATATCTCAGCTGAAGATGTGACATCTGGGCAGAGGAATGGGAACCAGCCAGGAAGACTAAGGTTTCAAGCAGAAACATTAATGTAGAGATACGGGCCCTCTTTTACTGCCTGCATTTATTAGAGGAGAAAGTACAAACTGGCTTGACTAGAACATACATCTCAGAAAATGGGGTAATCATATGTACATTGGAGGTAAGCCAATAGGAGATAAAGATGGCCCCAAGGTTTCTGGATTAGGTCATTTAAAAAAAAGTCACTAATAACAATCAACTACTGGAGGAGAGGCCGACTTAAGCAGAAAATTACGAATAACGTTTGGGACATGCTAAACTTCAGGTGCCTGTAAGAGAGTTCCACGAGGCATAAGAAAATAAGTGACTTAAATTGAGGCGCGATGATGGGGTTCACGTATCGGAGAAGTAGTTCTTCAGGGAGTTTATAGAAGCATCACTTGTTTATTACTCTAGGTTGACTTTCTTAGAAATGAACAGAGGCTGAAGAAGGCTGTTTTCTTTTTTCAAAAGAAAAAGCACTGAATTGTGGTAAAAGCCCTAGGAGTTTAAGAAAACAGTACACTACAGCTCTTATTTATAGCCGTTCTGATCAAAACAGAGAGATATGATCAGCAAAGGTCCTATTCATACATTTGTTGAACTACAGATCTACAGATAGAATAAATAACAATTAGGAGACTTTCAAACACAGCTGTTCCCAATACTGGCTCTCCCCTGCAGTAGCCAAGGGAAGGCCATTGTTTTCTCTCAGCCACAAGTATTTACGCACTTGGAGCGCTCCCTCAAATTTGGGTGTTCTTCCATCTACTCATGAAATCTTGCCTGTCTTCAAAACGAGGGAAACAAAAATAGGAACCCTTGAGGTTACTTCCTCAAGTCAAATGGAGAAATAATCAAAAGCATACTCCAACCCACATTAAATATTTTTTAAGACTAAAAAAGGGGTTAAGCTAGGAGCATTTACCACAGAAAGAGCTGTTCTAGGCTCTGAGAGGGAAACAAACCAGGCAAATTCTGGCTGGAAGACTGTAACTCTACATTAAGAGTCCTGTGACTCTTCATTCTCAGGCAACTCACCCCCATGGTCTTTCTCCATCTGTAAAGAGAGGCCTCCGCTGTTCTGAGAGTCCCTGAGAGCCTATGTGAGGTAATGTTCAGGCCTTCCTTGCAGAGTTTAGGGAGAAGGGTGGAAACAAAGGCGAGGACCTCAGGCTACTTGGTAGGCCCCACACAGAAGTCCAAGTGCACAGCAGCGGTCCACTTCCTCCTTCTGGACTCAAGCATGGAGCACCCTCCTTGAACTCAAGTAGTTCCTATGTCAGGAACTAGAGAGCATCCTCCTCTCTGTACGTTTCAGGAGGACTAGGCTTTCCTAGTCTTCCAAGACTTGGGGAAATGCCTCCTGCTTAGTACAGGAAACTGGGAAGGCAGAAGGGTTTGTTATCTCCGGTCAGAAAAACAACACATCAAGGGCTACCAGGGAAATAAAAGATGTTGACAGATGTATCTGTGCACAGAAAAAGCAGGACAACAGCCAAGGGCTGCAGTTCAAAAGAGTGAGATTCTAGAGACATTTTTAAAAGTTAAGAATGACTGCAAAGTGAGTCTGCTTTCTAAAGTGACTCCCAGAGTATTTGGTGACTTTACCAAGATGCCCTGACTCTGGCCTTTCTCCTCAGGAGCATTTCTGGGATTTGAAAACATGTTATCTTTATGGAGAGAACACCACAGTGGTCCACTAAACCCTGATTTTCTACAAATCTCAATTCCAGAAGTATCTAAAACGCTCTGAGGCAAGTCCTGGCGAAGGGCAGTTTTTCTCCTGGTCCCCTAGTCCCCTCCCCTCTGCCTTCCTAAGCTCCTTGCTTTCCTAGTTATCCACCACCCCTTGCTTAGCTTCACCCTCTTCCTCTGGCCTGGCCTCTTACCCTCAGCATTTGAATGTGCTCAAGCCTCTCCCATCTTTTTCTTTTAAACGTGTCCTCAAAAACCAACTCTCTCCAGTAACAATCCTCCCCCAAACCATTCACAACTAAACTTGAAAAAATTTCTAAACTCACAGCCTCTGCTTTTTCACCTCCTACTCACTCTTCAAACTGTCACTCCATTGAAATGGATTTTTGCCAAGGTCACCCACAACCTCCAGGATACTAAATGCAATGGGTGTGTCTGAGTCCTTGTCTTATTTGATAATAATAGTGGTGACACCACCCATGTTTACTGAGCATTTCTTATATGCCAAGTATGATACTCTACATGGTACGGTTTTCATCTAGTCTTCACTACAAGTTGATGAAATGGGGCTTAACCCCTTTTATAAATTGAACCTTTGGGAAGTAAAGTAACATGTCCCCTCTGAGCAAGGCCGTTAGGGCTCAAATCACAAGCTCGTCTCTGGAACCCAGGCCCTTAGCCACTACAGCTTGCAGCTTCCTCGCTGCAGCGTCAGACAGCAGCCCTTCACCTGTCTCCATGCTTTTTCCTACCTCTTCTTGGTTTCCATTTGAGGCTGCTATTTGTTTGTGTACCCTTAAACACTGATGTCCCCAGGGTTCCACTGTTGGTTCCTGGGGTGCTCTCATCTAGTCCCTGGCTTCCATTAGTATGCAGAGGAAGCAAATCTCTCTCCAGCCAGTTGTCAGACTGTTCTCTCTGACTGGTCTACTGTCACCTTCACAGATGACTCAGGTTCAAGGCACTCTCCTCGCACTAACCACCCTGTGCCGTAGTCACCAGGTCTCTGTCCGCCTGTCCTGTGTACTGCGATCGTCTGCCCAGTGCCTAACACTGGGACTAGTATGTGGTAGGTGCTCACTCAGCAATTGTGAAATTAATTCCTGCAGAGCCTTTGGCTGGTCAAGCAACCTCCCTTGACCTTAGTTTCCTCACCTGTGAAATGGCCCAGCTAGAGAAGGGGAACAGGGAGTGTGTTCCACCCTGCAAGCTGCCCTTTGGATAAAGGGTCTGCAGTCAATAAGGAGAGGCACGCTGCAGGGTGTCCTGTTGGAAATTCACATTGGAGAGCATATTGAAAGCGCTGACAATCTTTCATTGTTTAAATAAGGGTCTCACAAACTTACCCAGCCACCGAATCTTCTTTTCCTGGCATAGCCCAGACCCTCCAGAGTGAGCGGTGATCCATAGGGTGCTCACTTGGCAAACACTAGACCAGTGGTTCTCAATGGAGGGGGCAATTTTGCCCCCAGGGGATCATTGGCAAAATCTGGAGACATTTTTAGTTGTCACAAAGGAGTGGGGGGAGGGCGGTGCTACTAACATCTAGCGGGTAGAGATCAGGGATGCTGTTCAAGATCCTGCAATGTACAGTACAGCCCCCACAACAACGACTTATCAGCCCTAAATGTCAATAGTGCCCAGGTAGAGAATTGCTGAGCTAGACTGATCTTTATTATCAAGGTCCCTTCGAGCTCTAAAACTGCAGTGTGTACCAAGTGACAGAAACTTACCAAGACTCTCCACATGTAGATAACAGGACATCGCCTTTAGAAGAGACTGAGCAAAGATGCATTCCTTTTAAACGAACAAAGAGGGTTTGACCAGAATATTCACTAACCATTTTGGGCCATTTTCATTTTTGTCTTCAATTGTTTGTTTTTTATTTTTACATTTTATCAATATTTTATTTGCACTTTACTTGTAATATTACATTATGGAGCAATAACTGGAAAAATTCACTTTGTTAGGTTTCTTGCTATAACATATAAAGCAAATTTAAAGGGAAGTATGACAGTTGACACATTTGTATACCTGTTGTACAATTCAATGTCTTTTGCAAACATTCTGTAAAGGGTTTATGCTTGCTTTAAAAATAACTTTAGGGGGCCGGCCAAGTGGCGCGATGGTTAAGAACTCGCTTCGGATGCCGGAGGGCCCCAGTTCGGATCCCACATGTGAGGGCCAGTGACGCTGCCCTCCACAGCTAAGATGCTGAACAGCAGCTCAACCTGGAGCTGGGCTGCCATGAGTCGCCGGCGACGGTGTAGGCTGCAGCCCCTGTGGCAGTGGGTTGCCATGGGCTGCTGTGTGTAGCCAGCAGCCGCCGTGAGTGGCCATCCAGAAGCCGGCGACTGATCTGCCTCAACCGGGAAGAGCGCAATGATGGTGCCAACTTGGGCCAGTGAAGCAACGTCCTCCACAACTAGACTGAAGAACAAAACGACAGCAACTTGTCTGTTCCCCTTCTCCCAATTCCCCAGCACTGTTCCCCTCCCCCAACTCCCCAATAAAAAAAAACTTTAAAAAAAAATAAATAACTTTAAAGTAGTGCTAAAAAGGGATGACTTTAGCATTTCATTTTAGCTAAACAAAAATTCTCTGTGTACAAATTTCACTTGCTTCATAAAAGAAGGAAAAGAAAAACAAATTGCTTTAATTTTATATACTTCAAGTATAAATAATAATAACTATCAAGGAGCAATTTCAAATTAATTTTTTTCTGCTGTCAGAAACAATTAGATAGCGGTGATGGTTGCAGAGCTGAGAAGATACTAAAAACCAATTAATTATATGCTTTAAAAGGGAGAATTTTATGGTATGTGAATTACATCTCAATAAAAAAAGCACATCAGATAACTGCAAAAAACAAAATGAACAATAAAACTCATGTATATAACTTGAACTGTAAGATGAATATGTGTACAATAGGATTTGGGAATTTTAAGTGGACATGCTGATTAACCACAATGACTTAAGTCTTTCACACTAAAAAGCAAAACCCAAAAACCTGTATTCTGTAGGTTTAAACTCCATATACATTAAGTAAAGCTGATTAAAGCTGAAGTTCTGACCTAGCAGTATCTTCTAACACCCAGTATCACAGTTACTCCCAATCACGGACTTACTGAATAACGCTGGTACACCGCTCTCTACTCCACTGATGGAAACAGCAGCGGCCCTTACAGAGCTGAGGGGAGAATCTATTATCCTCCATTCTCTGTGCCAATGTCTCTTAATTGGTACAGACAACGAGCGGTGGACCGTAGGTTGTGTAATAGTTAACTTGCTCACACAGCTGACAGTTCCAATGCCCGGGATGCTAAAATCCTAGACTTCTAATTTAGATTTCACTCTTTTTGTAAAACATGTTATATGACTTAAGGGTGTTTTTACTCATTTAAATACAAGGAAAAAAAATTGTCCTGACAGGTCCAACTGGAAGCAATTGAAAGGATGAGTCCTAAGGGATATGGTTTTTTAATACTTTCTAAGTAAGCCTCAGAAACTAAGGATAAAACCAAGGAAGCTTTCCTAATAATTCTAATATTTTACTGACCTCAATTTAAATGTCTGGATAATTCAAGTCATACAGATCTTCACTCCACAGTCTTCATCTACAGCCCCTGTGTTTATTCATTCATTCTACAAATGTTTCTTGAGTACCTACTATGTGCCAGGTACCATGCCCAGTGCTAAGGGTAAAAAAGTGAATAAAAGCAGAGATTGTCTCTGCATTAGAGGGTTCTTAAATCAGTGGACAAGACAGTCATCAATCAAATAATAACATATATAAATGCATGCAATGAACACTATTTAAAACTTAAATTCTGGGAAAGTTGAATCTTATAGACATTGTTAGAATTCTCCAAGTTTTATCTTATTTGTTGTCATACAAGGGCATCTTATTTTATTAAAATATTAGAGTAAAATGTTTCATTACATTACCTTGGGAAAATCAATTAAATTTCTCTGGATATGCCTGTAGACTCTAGAGAGTTCTAGAAAGTAAAGTATTAAAAAAGGCAAATGTTGCAATATCAAATGCATTAGCAATATTTCAGTGAAAAAGATTCATCAAGAAAGGTTGAGAGTTCAATGGATGCTAAGTTAAGCAGTTACAGTTTGAAGTTAATAGTGGTCTATAAAACCAAGATGATAAGTGACATTAGTGAAAATGGCAGAGTAGGGAACTCCAAAAGTCTGTTCCTCTACAAAAGCAGTGAATAAACTGGCAAAATTATCAAAATCAACTTTTTTTGGAACGTTTTGAAACAACCAAAAGATTGCAGTAAGCTGGAAACATTTAATAAAAACAGCTGGATCTCAGTAGGAGTAGCCAGCTTTGTACCTGGTATTATTATATCCTACTGGGTCCCATCCCCCATGCCCTAGCTCAGTGGGAGGCCTTGAAGACAATAGCACAGATACCATTACCAGAGGGAACAGGCTAGAGCTTATTCTGAAAGAATTGTGGCTGTTTGTTCTGATCTTCCTGGTAACTTGGCTCAAACGGCTTGGCTTAATCTCTCCTAACTTGAAACTCTACCAGTGTTGAGGTGGCTATCCAAGTGGCTTTTGTTAAAAATGCTTAAAAACAAATACATTCCTCCCTACTGTCTGGGTCAATGGGTAACCCTTGAGGTAAACAATAAACTAACTAAAAAGAAAGGGAAGAAAGGCTGGGGAATCAGGTGCTAAGGACTTTTTGAAAAGATCAGACATATTCCTGGAAATCTAGATAATCACATGCATACATGGGACTAAGTACATGCTCAGGACAGCCCTGAGGTTGCCCTGAACTCTCATCTCCGGGTGACTTTCAGATTCTGGGCCAGCAGGAAGTGAAGGCGAAGGAGGAAGTATAAATTTCTGTCCAATTGCTAGCTGACCACCAAGTTAACAGAGACATCAATGGCCACACATAACAAAGAATACACATTTTACAAAATTAGTACAGAAAAGTCACTAAACAAACAACAGCAACTACAAATAGCAACAAACCCCGAGGAGTGGAGAGAATCTGATTTCCAGAGTTGCCACATTATAATATTACAAATGTCAAGTTTTCAACAAAATAATTACACAGCATGTCAAGAAACAAGAAAGTATGACCCATAGACGGGATAAAAGACAATTAAAAGAAACTGTCCCTGAGGAAGCCCTCACACTGGACTCAGTAGACAAAGACTTTAAATCAACTATTTTTAATAAGTTCAAAGAACTAAGGGAACCATGTACAAAGAACTAAAGAAAATCATGGGAATAATTCTCACCAAATAGAGATTATCAATAAATAGATAAGAATGCTTTTTAATGAGACAAAGAGAAATTCTGGATTTCAAAAGTACAATGACTGAAATGAAGTTGTCGCTAGAGGGGCTCAATAGCAGATTTGAGCAGAAAGAAGAAAGAATCAGCAAACTTTCAGGTAGGTCAGTATACATTATCTAGTCTGAGGAGCAAAAAGGAAAAAAGAAGGAAGAAAAATGGACAGAAACTAAGAGACCTCTGGGGCACCACCAATCATACTAACATATGCAGAATGGGAATCCCAAAGGAGAGGAAAGAGAGAAAGGAGCAAGAAGAATATCTGAAGAAATAATGGCTGAAAACTCCCCAAATTTGATGAAATATAAGAAGTGATGTTTATGTAAGGGCAAAACTAAAGAAGTGGTGTGTGAACCAACTGAACTAAGCCCATGCCACTGGGTGTTACTGACACAGGAAGAGTGAGATTTTAATAGAACAGAATTCCTTGTGAATGAAAGTCCAATGAGAGGTGAATGTTGTAGTAAGTCTAACAGTACTATATGTTAAACAACCTCCAGATAATAAGAAGCAGTGGACAAAGATCCAGGCCTCCATCCATGAAATCCTGGCCACTCTCGCCAGCCTGTAGTCTTCTGCTCTCTTGTTGCACTTCTGTTCCTTTCACAGCTGTGAGCTGCTAACTCTGGTCTTCCCTGTACCTCCCAGCCCATCACTTGCTGTGACACCACCCTCCTGCAGAACAGCTGCTTGCTCCAACCCACAACTCCAAATCACCAGGGCGGTGAGCAGCCACTGCTATGGACTGAGGTCTGTTTACCCCTTTAGAAAGGGGCAATGGGCTGAGACGCCTACCCTGACCTGCCCTGACTGGCCTGGGAGTCCAACACAAACAACATTTCAATCACTGGTTGGAGGAAAGTGGGGGGAGGTGAGCTTCTTTTGAGTGTTTACAATATTTTATTATACTTAGTGATCTTCTAAATTCATTCTTAGAATGAAGTTGTTATATTTTAGATATTTATTATAGAAAGGTTACTGATTTCTCCAATGAACCTTTTCTACTTTTACAGAAGGTATCAGTAGGGAGTTCCTTAAGCAAAAGTTTGCCTCCAGAAGCTTTCTGTTTGTCCAAAGTACTAATGGATGCCTTGATGGAGGAGGGATGAAGGCCAGGTCGCCTTTAAACCCCATATTTTGATTACTCCTTCTTGAGGTAGCATCTTGCGCTGTGTCTAAAGGATGATTTTTTTCCTAAAACATAACATTTCATTTTAATTACTGTGGGCTAAGAAAGTATTCTGCGTCCATTCATAGATGGGACATTTCATTGGCCCATTGCTAATTATGATTTTTCTATTGACAGAAATATACCTGCAGGATATATTTCAATAGCACCTAATACCATGGTTTCTAAGCCCTCTGTTAAGCATGTTATACTGTTAACAAATACATGCATAAGAAGACTAACTTCCCAAATGTGGCCTCCTCTGTAGCTGTATTTGGCGAAGATACGAGATCTTAGGAATGATTTCTTTTGACAAAGGAAGTAATCTTTTAAGAGACACAATGCATTAGTAACGAAAGTTCCATCCAATTAGAAAAGCATGAAGACATTTCACATCTTTAAGTTATCATTTTTAGATGATTTTAAAATTTCAGAATATTTTTAAAGTTTTGAGGGGGGTTATATGCTTAAAATAGGTTTTGACTTAGCATTTCTATAAGAAATTCTAAATTGCAGTCCTGAATTATGAATTCTAAAATTCTGCCTGAATAAGTTTTAACGTAACAAAAACTGCAGAGCCAAATTCTTCTCAACAGTAAAGATTCTTCTTTGTAGAAATTAATGTTAAAAGTTCATAACTATTAAAATGCATAAATTTTCTTCCACTGAGCCAAAGATTTAAAATAGCTTTTATTGTATCACATTCTTTTTAAATAGTTGCATGCAACCCTCTCACTTTTTTTTTCTGATCCTGCTAAAAATATGCATAACTCAGCCAACCTATTAAAATCAAAGCATCTTTAACTTTCTTTTTCCCACAGTTACCAAAGAGTTTCTTGGATGACATTCTTCTAGACAGATATCTTAATAATTCCTCTGTCTTTACTTAAACAGACAATAGTTCTGTGTGGACCCTTCATAATCAAATTCTTTCTAGATGATTGCCTGATTAATAGAAAGGAGCAGTGGTAAAGATCATGGTAAAATGATTTGCACCCGTCTTTAGAAAACGTTTTTGCACTTGTATATGAAAATGAATAGTGATATTCTGGGAATTCAGAACCTTGCTCTTTCAAAGTCTGCCATACTTCTATTTCATTTTTCTAAAATATTGGCAGCAGTGCATCTCCTGTTTTTCTCATCCACATCCTCACCCAGCCTTTGAAGAATTCTGAAAGCAGGGTGAAATCAGATCTGCTCTTAGGAAATCCGGATACCGTTTTCCTCAAAAGATTGTTCTCAGCTCATGTGTTCAACGATCTTACCATTTACCAGCTATTTCATCAGCTTGCCAAGAATGGGATGAGAGTCACTAATTCACAATTCTCCGTTAAGCAGGTAAATCACATTTCCAATATATCAGTCTGCTGACCTCTAAATCACTATATTTAAAGCTTTCTTATATGAGACAAATGATCAAATTAAAATTAATACAGTCTACTTGGTGCTAAGTATTTAAAAGAGAGACTATCTACAAAAGCAACTTTATTCTGGGATTGTCCATTTTTAAAGGCATAATTAAAATAGCTGACTAGCATCTCTCTACCTACCAGGTAGCAGGTATCTGCTGCTATAAACATACACATAACAAGCAAAGGACCTGACCCCTGCCCTTGGAAAAATCTTATCATATGGGCTAGATCCATAGATAAAACATGTTATGCTTAAAGATGCTTATAAGTCAAAATGTTAAGCATCTTTTTTTTTTTATGCCTTTGATCTATTCTGTTCTTTTGGATGAAATTCCTAATTAAAACTTCAATTGAAAGTGAGATATAATTTTAATGGTAGTCAAACACACTAAATTTCTTCCAAATGGCAAGGATAAAGGAGAACTATAAATGTGGGATAACCAAAACATATTTTTATAGATTATGATTTGGTGCTGAGAAATTCATATTCAAAATATTTTATTGTATTCTCACTTAGTAGTGGTTATCAATACAGTAAACTCTTATTCACTCATAGTATTTGAGGAACTGGCTGGCTTTCAGGTAAATGAAAAGTAAATCTATTTTTAAAGTAAATAAAAATGCCACACAGGCACTCCCGCTCCTGTACTCTGTGCGCATGTCCCCCCTAGAAGGCGGCCCTCCCTACCCCACCAGTAGCCATGCCAGCATATAAGAGCCACATACAGGGCTCGAAGCACTTGCTTTATTTCTCTCTGTTGTTCTCTCTCTCTCTCTAATTTACCTTATCTGCTTCATAATTTGTGGTTTATCTTTCCAGTCGTTTGGATTCTCAATAAATACAAGTGTATCACATAATCATATTAAATAATCAAATTCACTTAAATTTATTTGGAAAACCCTAGGCGTTAATACAATGCTATGTCTTATATCATCTATAAAAGAAGAAAAACATACAAGGATTAACATTCTATCTAATAAACGCAGTTTTAAAAAGTTAAGTGATATTCTAAAGCCAAGCAGTAATATATTCACCAGCCTTCTAAACAACAAACCTTTCTGGAATCCAGAATCCATAAAAAAGTGACTCAAGTATCTGTTGTCACATCTACATGCTACAAATTGGAAGATTTTTTAACAGATAATAAAGTAATTAAGCTACAAATAGTACCATTAACAAAATACTATGAAAAATTATTTTAATTTGTTTAAAAACACAGGAAGGAAGGAAGGAAGGAAGGAAGGAAGGAAGGAAGGAAGGAAGGAAGGAAGGAAGGAAGGAAGATTACTAGTAATGAAAAGAAGGTCATAATTACATGTGCAGTGGACTGTCAAAAGGTAAGAGAATATCATGAACATTATTTCAATAAATTTGAAAACTTGGGCAAAACAAGCCTCAGAACCTCAATTGCACCATTTCCTACTAAATTGTTATTTAGTGATTTAAATTCTGGCTCCAAATGTATGAGTTCAGGCTTTTGGTTTAAAGAAATAAAACTAAAGATTTTATCTACAACATTTAACATCTAAGTATTTGATTTGTAAATGCTCTAAATGTAAGAAGGATGTTCGTATCTTTTTAAATACACTTTACTTACTCCAAAGTTTTTCTACAGTATTTGTTTAGTTTGGGGGATTGGTTAATACAAGTTTATGTTACTAAGTATAAAGTGACCAGAATTTAATAACTGTCTGAAACTTAACTGAATGACCCTTGTACTTCTATATATTTAATATTAACTTTGAGCTGCCATATAACCAGGTAAGTGCAAGAACAATAAAATCAAAGCACTATAAATAGTTAGGAGATTTCAATCCCTTACTTTACAGGTAAGAAAATGGAGACTGATGAGGTAAGGTAACTTGTCCAAGTTGTTCTATTACCATAATCTTTTTTATCCAACACAGAAAGTCATGATAATTCTATACTCTGGAACATAACTGTCTCATTACCTTCACTATTAAGGTAATAGGAAGCTAATGCTAAAACTCCAATGTGCATCATTCTGTGACATGCTATTTAGAATCATCAGCACAGCCATTGGTGTTAAGAGGAGCTTCCATACATTATCTAAAAAGACTATTTTCTGCACAAAATATCACCATTGTTTTAACATTTCTCTCCTTTCATCTTCTTGGTTTAAATGTCTTGTTGATTGTAAAGTTCATGGTGACAATTTGCTCTTTCTTACAATAATTTGGCACAATCTTATAGTCTTATTTTAGCTCCTTTGAATCTGCAGTTATACAAAAGTTATATAAAAAGTCAGATAGCAACACAAGAAAGAGAATATTCAGGCCATCATCCAAAATTTTTGATACATAATACTAAATTTTCATATTATGAGACATTTGAATGATTCACATAAGAAAACAGAAATTCACATAAGAAAACAGTAAAGATCCAAGATAGTGAAGTAGATAACTGTTGTGCTTGCCTCTTCCAGTGACCACATTAAACTTACAACTAAATTATAAAACAATCAATCAACCTGGAGAACCGTCTGAAGTCTAGCTGAACAAGTTTTATAACTAAGGATATAAAGAAGCAGCCACATTGAGAAGGTAAAAGGGGCGGAGATGTGGAATGGGCCACCCCCACACCTGCTGTGGTGGCTGAGAATCAAGAGGGAGATATCAGCCACAGAGGTCCCACCCCCCCGCCGAGGAGCAAGGGACCCCAGCCTCACACCGGGAAACCCCAGCCTGAAGTACTGGTGCTAGGGAGAAGAGCCCCCACAGCATCTGGCTGTGAAAAACAGTGGGGATTCCAATAGTCCAGGTGAGACAGAAGGCTGCAGGAAACCCAAACGCCTTCTTAAAGGGAGTGCACACAGACTCACTCGCTTGGAAGCACTCGCTCTGGGCTCCAGCAGATGGGAGGGACATACAGGGGAAGGCGGAATTGTGTGGCTTCAAGACAAGGACTGGACAGACAGTCAACATTTTCCTTGTGTAGAAAGAATCCTTCTCCCATGCATTCAGCATGTGGGTACCATCTTTCCTATGTAGAATACTCCCCCACACAACCAAATCTGAATCTGAACTGGCCTGGTGAGCTCTGCTCACTCCACCCTGGTGATTCCCTGGGATGCCGCTGCACCCAAATGAAGCAATGCCGGAGGTAATTTCTCTGCAAGCAGCCAGCCCCGCTGACATGGTACTCATTCTTGGACAGCTCTCAGGAGTCTACGGGCCCCAAGCAGGCGGCAGCTGGCCTTGGTGTGCTCTGAGACATTTGCTGAGTAGCTCCAGGCTCAGCACTGGCACCAAACCAGAATCTAACCTACTGAACACCACTCATCCCACTGTAATGATTCCCTGAGATCCCACATCACCCGACTTGCATATTGCTCAAGACTTTATCAGCAGCTGAGCCTTACAGGGTACGGCAGGCAGCAGCAGGCCTCAGGGTGTCCTGGGCTTTTGATGAGATACCCCAGGCCCAGTACTGGTGGCAGCCATCCTCAGTTCACAGTGTGGCCTCTCCCACGCACCTCCTGCTCTAGTACAGGCAGCAAACAACCACAGGTCGCTTTGTAGCGCCTACCATGTAGTCCCTGGCTAGTCACAGGCAGTGGGTGACCTGGGCCTGTACTGGAGCCCCTCCCAAAAGGCCCCAGAACCAACATACCTGGAGGTTGGTTTCAGACCACAGCAGAGCAACACGCAATTAGCCCCACAATGGGCACAACCCAAAGGAAGATCTCAACAGGCACCAGAGCCCGCTGGGGCAAATCCTGATCCACAGGGTAAGCTCCTTGCACAGCAGCTTGTAAGTTGTGAACATAGCCACAGTCAGTCAGCCCGAAGGTCAATCCCATCCACTGATGTGCCAATAGCAATCAAGGCTCAATTATAACAAGAGGGCACACACAACCCGCATAAGGAAACTCATGGAACACCCAGCACAGGTGACCAGGGAGACTGTGCCATTGGGCCTCACAGGGGACCTACTACATAAGGCCACCTGGCCAAGACTGGGTGACATAGTAGATCTACCTAATACATACAAACAAACATGAAGAGGCAGCCAAAATAAGGAAACAAAGAAATATCATATTTCCCCATGTATAAGACGCTCCATGTATAAGACGCACCTTAATTTTGGGGCCCAAAATTTGAAAAAAAAAATGTACTACATAAAGTTATTGAACTCAAGTTTTATTCATCATAAAATTCATACAACTCCTCATCACTGTCAAAACTCCCAACCATTAGCTTGCCCTCATCTGTGTCTGATGACAAATCTGTCTTTATATAGTGCCTCGTCCTCAGTTCCATCTATGGCATTTGAAATGCCACACTTCTTAAATGACTTGACAACCATCTACAGCCACTGTATAAGACGCACCCAGTTTNTAGCTTGTCCTCATCTGTGTCTGATGACGAATCACTGTCTTCATAAATTGCCTCGTCTTCAGCAGGAAATGCAAGTAAAAAAATCCACAACCACTGTATAAAACGCACCCAGTTTTTAGACCCCAAATTTTTCAAAAAAGGGTGCGTCTTATACATGGGGAAATACGGCATGTCACAAATGAAAGAACAGGAGAAAACTCCAGAAAAACAACTAAAAAAAATGGAGGTAAGCAACCTATTGGACAAAAAGTTCAAAACAATGGTAATAAAAATGCTCCATGAACTTAGGGGAAGAATAGATTAACTCAATGAGAACTTCAACAAAGAGATAGTAAGCATAAAAACGAACATAGAAACCATAGAGAAGAACCAGTCAGGAGTGAAGAATACAATAATTGAAATGAAGAATGCACTAGAAGTAATCACCAGCAGACTAGATGAAGCAGAGGACTGAATCAACAATTTGGAAGACAAGGTAGCAGAAAACACCCAATCAGAACAGCAAAAAGAAAAAAAGAATTTAAAAAATTAATTTAAGAGACCTCTGGAACAACATCAAGGGTAAGAACATTTGCATCATAGGGGTACAAGAAGAAAAAGAGAAAGCAAAAGATTGAGAACCTATTTGAAAAAATAATGACTGAAAACTTCCACAACCTGGTGAAGGAAACAGACATAGAAGCCCAGCAAGTGCAGAGAGTCCCAAACAAGATGAACCCAAACAGGCTCACACCAAGACACATCATAATTAAAATGGCAAAGGTTAAAGACAAAGAGAATCCTAAAAGCAGTACAAGAAAGGCAACTAGTTACTTACAAGGGAGTTCCCATAAGACTGTCAGCTGATTTCTCAACAGAAACTTTATAGGCAAGAAGAGGTTGGCATGAAATATTCAAAGTGATGAAAATTAAGGACCTTCCACCAAGACTACTCTACCCAGCAAAGCTATCATTTAACATTGAAGGAGAGATAAAGAGCTTCCCAGACCAAAAAAAAAAAAAAAAGTGGATTTATTCCTGGGATGCAAGGTTAGTTCAATATCCACAAATCAATTAACATGATATACAGCATAAACAAAATGAAAGACAAAAATCATATGATCGTAACAATAGATGCAGAAAAAGCATTTGACAAAATCCAGCATCAATTTATGATTAAAAAAACTACAAAACTCAGCTAAGTGGGAATAGAGGGAACATATCTGAACATAACAAAGACCATATACAACAAACCAACACTCAATAATGTTGCAACCACTATGTATAGTGCCAGGTGAGTACTACACTTATCACGGGGATCACTGCATGAATTACATAAATGTCTAACCACTATGCTGTACATCTGAAACTAATATAAAATAATGAATGTCAACTGTTACTGAAAATAAAAGAAATAAAAAGAAAATAGAAATTTAGCATTATGAAATCAAAGCATCAAGATGCAATTTCCCCTTCTGCGTAAGTTCCCAAGATGATTGCTACAATGTCCCTCATGCTACATGCTCTTCTTCAGTGTGATCTTGCTACACCCTCATCAAAAAGCGGGGTCTCATTCCCCTCTCCTTGAATCTGGGGTGGCCTATGATTCACTTGTATCTAAAAGAATGCAACAGAAATGACTCAGTATGACATCTGAGGCCAGGTCAGAAGACACCATGCAGCTTCCACCTGGGTCTCTTGGGAGACTTGCTCTGGAGGACATTCAACTACCAGAGACCATCACGTTGGAAAGGCCACAGGTAGGCACTCAGCTGAAACAACATTCCCATTTTCCCCACAAAGGTGCTCAAATGTGAGTGAGGAAGCCATCTTGGAAATGGATGCTCTAGCCTCAGCCCCCAGATGTCTGAGTCACCCAGCCATTCAGGCCTTCCCAATTGAGGCCCAGATATCAGAGAGCAAAGACTAGCCACCGCTGACATGTCCTGTCCAAATAGCTGACTCAAAGAACCCATGATCATAAAAAAATGGATACTGTGCCATGCCACTAAGTGTAAGGTAGTTTGTTATACAGTTGTAGATAACCAGAAGGGTGTGTTTGGCCAAAACCAAAAATTAAAAACCTAAAACTCTACATTACTGCTGAGCCTAGATATATTGGCTAGGTAGCAGGATAGACCAGAAGGCTAGAGACACCCCTTCAGACCTGACTGTAACTGAAAATGAGAGTCCACTGGCACAAAGAGGATGTATGTCCTTAACAAAATGGGATCGTATTCTATGCACATCCAATTGTGAAGAACAGAAAAAGGCTAAGTACCAGGAAAAGGCTGGGCCAAGGAAGGAAGAGACTTTTATAGCATAGCTATCTCATTCTCCAGCCACTGCCAGGCAACCTACTAAGGAAGCTATGAGTCTCCAAGGGGCTCATAAGACAAAGAACACAGGCAAAGGGAGAAGAGGGTAGATAAAGAACACACAAGTTTTTCCTTTATCCTTTAAGGTACAGGATGACACACGGCTCATGCATGACCACAAAAAAGAGAAGAGAGCCTAAGTTTAAGAGAGCCACTTACCATGCAGATTTGAACACCAAAGAGGAAAAATCAAGTATTTTAATTACCTTTACTGTTTTCCCTTCAAAATTCTGTTGATAACATATTTATATTTTAAGTCTCTTTAAAGGTGATTTGGGCAAAATAATTCCAAACATTCATCACCAACTATTTGGATTTTTCCTCTAAATAAAAAGATAATAGTTACATGAAGTGCATTCATTTGGTGCCACAACACCATGGACTCTTTTATATAGATATTAATTTTCTTCTTTTAGAAATAACATATTGGATACTCTTGGCAGTAACTTATTCCTGGAGTTTTGACAGTAACAAATACGAATACCAAGATGCAGAATATATTTTTCCATCAGAAATAGTTCTGGGACAGACTACTTCCCTCTTGACCATTTCTCCATTCTACAGACAATTTTCTATTTCCCTTCTTCAATGTCTCAGGAAAGATAATTTCAGTAGATGCAAAAATTACTTCACTACGGAAACCCATCAGCTTTGACAAAACCTATAACCCACCAAGAGTTATTACATTTTCTTGATCAAAACAAGTGACAAACAGCTAGTTGAAAAAGCAAAATATCTGGTTACTCATTGTTTTAAAAGCTGAATAATCTTTTATTCCATATTCCTCATCCTTCCTCAAATGTATCGGCTCCCCAGTATGGCAAGTTTACCGAGTCAATTTTACCTCTGTTAATTCTGGTGCTATTGTATTAAAGCAAGCTATATAGATTATAACCTGCAAAAAACAAAAACAAAACCTTGCAATCAGCTCAAATGCTTTCCAAGATTATAGGTGCTTACTAAGCATGCTTTGATTTACTTAATTAAAAATAACGGAAACCTTAGCAGACTATTTTACATGATCAAGAATTGCTTTCTGAGGTATGAGCAAATTGGGCCTGAATTTTCTTCATGACATTTCTTCCATTCCACGCTTCTAAACTATTGTAAATGAGGCGTCCTTTTTCTCTCTAAACTTTCCTCTTAGCTCTTCTCCCCCTCTCACGGAGCTATGAGAGGTAAACGGGTGGGCACAGGACAGGCATTGTTCTTGCCCCGACATTAAAGCTGGCTTGATCCTCCCCCCACACACAAAAAAGAACCTTTCTGAAAATAATCAGTTTCCCATAGTACACATGATGAATTTGAAAGGAAAAACAAAGCAGCATAAACAGGATAAATCAATGAGAAGTAATTTCCTAAAGACAGAGATGAAAAACTATCTGAATAAAAAGAAGAAAAAGTGATAAAATTAAAGGAGAAATATTAGAGCAGCAAAGAAACCAATGAGAGAATATATCTATACCACAGGGAAGTAACTGTTTCCAATGCCATGAAAACCCGTGAATTATGGAACATGGATAACTCTAATACAAAATCTCTGAAAATTTTCAGAGATTCTAATAGCAAATACATGATGACATTCTGTATGTCAGGATTTGGCTAAATATTAACATAAAGCTATGTGGACGTTAATACTCAGAACCCTCTCTCTCAGCTTAAAAATAAAAAGGTAAAATGAGAATAAACATGAAGATGTCAAAGAAGTCTTAAGCAACTTCTAAGCCTTGAATCTAAAGCATTAACTTAATAAAGAGAAGAATATCCACTAATGTTATGCATTGTTTGATTTATGCTAATTTTTCTTTACCACATTATAAAAGATATGTTTGGTTGATTTATTCCAATATCCACTAATATAGCTTTATAAGTGAAATCTTTGTTCCCCCAAATTGAAAGTATTGTTTTACAATTTTAAGTGATATTTTATGAATTTATCTATTAAATCTTTAAACCACATACACTCTCTAAATCCGGTAACAGGAAGACTCTCTAACAAATTCTATAATAATTTTTAATCATTCATTTCTACTCCAGTGTAATTTCATGAAAACTAAGATTTATCGAACTCTATTCAAAAAAATAAAGATACTCACATATTTTAATTCAGTAAAATTTTTCCAAGGGGAAAAAAACTTGAAAATTCAAATTTAATTTATCATGGAAGTACACTAATATTTTAATTAATAAGCTCACAATTAAATTCAACATAATAATTTTAATGATGGGTGAACTTAAGGAATATATCTTTTGAAAAGTCATCTTTCTGCTAGGTATCATTAGCATTTGAAAAAGTTCCATTGAATTCATATGCATCTCCCTAATTCCTCCCGTTACGTTTACATATAGTTCTCCACATACAAAATGTACTTTGTTATTCTCATGAAAACTTTATAGACCAAATGAAGATCTGTGTTAGTTACCTTAATTTTCTTTCCAACTACTTCATCCCTAACTCACAAGTAAAACAATTTCTCTTAAGTAATGGCATACACCAAAAGTTCCACATTAAACAAGATGAAAAAGAGGAATGTCGATGAAGTACAATTGAATTGCATTTTGTAGTTACCAAATTTAAAACAGTATGACAAAACATACCATGGTGGTTAAAGATTCCTGTTTTCAGAGGAACCTGGTAAGTCATGCATCATAGGGTACTGAAGAAAACATTTTAAAAATGAAAACACTATGGTGGGTGTTACACTAACGCTACAGTCTCTATATTTCAATAATCTGAAAAAAGAGTCTTTTTCATTTTTTTACAACAGGAACAAAATTTACAGGCAGATCTTTCTCTTTTTTTTAAGATTTTTTATTGGGGAGTTGGGGGGATGGGAACAGCGCTGGAGAATTGGGGGAAGGGGAACAGACAAGTTGCTGTCTTTTTGTTCTTCAATCTAGTTGTGGAGGACGTTGCTTCACTGGCCCAAGTTGACACCATCATTGCACTCTTCCCGGGCGAGACAGATCAGTCACTGGCTTCTGGTCGGCCGCTCACTGCAGCTGCTGGCCGCTCACGCTGGCTGCTGGCTACACACGGTAGCCCACGCAACCCACTGCCACAGGGGTTGCAGCCTACGCCGTCGCCTCACGGCAGCCCAGCTCCAGGTTGAGCTGTTGTTCAGCATCTTAGCTGTGGAGGGCAGTGTCACTGCCCTCATATGTGGGATCCGAATCAGGGCCCTCTGGCGTCCTAAGCCAGTTCTTAACCATCGCGCCACTCGGCCGGCCCTACAGGCAGATCTTTCTTATTTCGACAAAATCATGAGTCTCTAAATCCAGCACCTCAAAACATTCTATTCAAAATGATTATGTTTTATATTGTTTTTTAGCAGCATACTATTATAAAAATGACTTAATGAAAGCTAAGTTATATACATATATGTACAACTATATGTATATATTCATATTCTAGTAAATGATTGGATTTAATTTCCCATTCTCGAAGTCACTTTACATTTCACAAAATCTGACAAAATTTAAATGTTTGTTTCCTTACAGCCAAATCTAAAATATTATTTCAAGTAAATGTATCAGAAAGCAGTAAACCATTAAAATATTAGCTTTTTATTAATCATAACAATTCCAGCAAAAACCTGATGATATGATTAAGAAAAATTTTACACCACATCCCATACTAGGCCGGGATCCTACTTTCTAGGTGAAGACGTTAGTAAGCCTACAGAAGGATCTTAGAAGCTAAAGGACATATATAGTACACCCCTACAATACAAATTTCAACTATTGAATAAGAAGTGCCCCCAAGAGAGGGCAGGCTTGCTAACCACAAGGAAAGGGAGACCGTTTCTGGAATAGGGCACAGAACACAAAACTGAGGAGATACAGTAAGTGACTACAGTCTGGGAGTTCCAGTCTAGTTAGAACAGAGGGCTGGCTAGACGCAGGAAAGGATCCTGAAGAAACACTAAGGACAGATGGGGAGTGTCCTGAAAGCCAAGAGGAAGGCCAGGGCTCCAGCCTCAAAGCAAAGGACGTCACAGAACTGTTGAGTGAAGCATTTCACAAAGCATTCTTACAGGAGTATTAACCTGCACAGTATCTGGAAAAGGACTTGGGGGAAAGGGAGAGGCGTAGGAAGAAGATTAATTCTAGTAATGATCCAAGCATATGGTGACAAGAACCTGGTACCCGCTTCAGAAATGATGGGACGGGTATGAGGGACATGGCCAGCTATGAATAGTAGGAGGAGGCCATGTTCCTACATCTCAAGAAGGGTTTTGTCTGTTTGGATAGTTGATTAGGTTTTGTTAGGAAGCACATTTTCATAGATCTAAGATTCATCTCACAGTCATTAGTTATTTAGTATTGTATATTAATATTTTTTAAAACAACGACAGCAGAATACCTCAGTGGAGAGCACCTGGTCTCACAGTCAGGAGCCCACAAATCTATTTTTGGCTTTTTGAGCAATGTTGCTCTTCACCTTGTACAACCAAATACGTCTCAGTTCCCTTCAAAGAAAATGGTGGAGCAAACCGATACAATTTATGCAGTGTTATGGGGGGAAGAAAAAAACAGATTCGAATCTATGAAATAAAGTGCTTGGGACTAAAGCTACTATACAAAGTCAAACCATTCACAAGTAATATTTTCTAAATGATACTAGATGGACCTTCAGTTTTACCAAACTGGGTGTGTTTTTTGTTTGATGCGAGTGCTGTGTCCACATCAATACCAAAATCCTATATTTTACCTATTTAAAATCATCCTTCCTTGTTCTTATTTATAAGGTTGAAAATCAATCACAACTGTGATATAATTTTGAAACACTATATGACTATTTTAAAAAATTGACAAGCAAAATATTTCCATAAACTCAAATTCAAATTACATATTTGAAACAAAAATAATTTAATAGTTGTGTCAACTACTGGACAGGTTGCCTATAAGGCAAGGCTTCCATATACTATTTATAAAAACAAAGGGACAAATAAATGATAATTTTCATTTAGCACAAAAATTGATCATAAAGAACACCTAACAGTCATTGGAGGCAGTTCAGGTTTCCTCTTGTCCATTCAATTTGGGATTGCATGAACTCTGAGAGTCCAGCACCTGGAAATAACAAAAGTGAAGCTTATAGGTTATTACCTAGTTGGGGGAGGTGGTTCTGAACTTGTTTCTTAAACACCTGGGTTTATTCAAAAGAAAACATAGTCTAACATATGAGCTAGATTTAAATTTCTTAGAACTAGGGAGACAAATTAAGTGAATTCTAAAAATACTCTGGGATATCCTTTGTCTGTTCCTTAGTTCTTAATGATCTTCTCATCTCCCATTAAGCTATGGCCTTTTAAAAAATCATGCAAATACAAACATAAAAATATATTAATGCAAAATTATAATGAAGGCTTTAGAGTATGATAAACCTGAGTCCAAATCAGAACTGTGTCTATGACTAACTCTATACTGGGGATAATACCTCTATCACACTCTCATAGTCTAGATATATTTTGTAAATAGAGCCAAAGAATTTGTTGATAAATTGGATGTGCTGTATGAGAGAAAGAGGAGTCAAAGAGATTCAGAAGCATGAACAACTAGAAGGTTGTCATCAATCTGAGACAGGGAAGGCTTCAGGTGGAAAGGAAACAGGAGAGTTGTGCTTGACACATGGTAAGTAGAGAGATCTAGCAGGAAGTTGGGTGTATTAATACCAGCCTGGAGTATACAAGAGATACTGGGCTGGAGATGTAAACTAGGGAGTGGTTGACATACAGATAACACTTAAAACCATGAGGCAGGATGAGATCATCAAAGGTGTATAAACAGAAAAGAATGGACAGAAAAAGACTGAGATCACTACATTTTGAGGTCAAAGAGGAGGGACTAGCAAAGGGGACTGAAAAGACTAGCGGGAAAGGCAGGAAACTGGAAGAGTAGGGAACCATGGAAACCAAGACATGAAATGACTACCATGCTGATGGGTCAAGTAGGACGACTGAGAACGGACTGATGATGTAAGTACCTTGGTGACTTTGACAAGAGCAGCTCTGGTGAATAATGAAGGTAAAAACCTAATTAGAGTGGGTTTAAGAAAAAAAATGGGCATGAGGAATTTCAGATATTGAACACAGACAATCCTTCAAGTTGTTTTCTGCAAAGAGAGACAAGGAATTTGGGCAGTAGCCAGCGGAGAAGTTGTATTAGGAGAACATGCTGGTAAGAATGATCCAATAGAGAGTGAAGACTGACTCTACAGGAAAGGGATGCACTGCTGTAGGAACAAGCTGAATGCTCAAGAGGAGTTGAGATCTCTCTCCTGAACAGAGGGACTCAGGCTAGTTCACCTTGGTAACATAAGGGAAAGCAGAGTATGTGGGTGCAATGCTGATAAATGGGTACACATCACAGTGGGCCATGACCAAATAATAATGGTAATCAGGCAGACCAATTCTATTGTTTCTTAGGGATTGGAAGACCCCTTAAAGAGGGAAGAAACCATCTTAAACTTCAAATTTTTTCTAATTATCTAAAAGAGGCAGCATTTAACCCAATACAGGCTGTTTTAAAACAGACAAGGCCAAGTTATTTTTGACATATTCCTGCCTTTTGCTGAACAGGAATGGAGAATCTAGACCAATATTAAATCAGTTAGAGAATATAAAGGAAGTTACAGAACATAAATGAAGCACATCTAAGTTGCAGTGTACAAATTTCAAGCCCAGGACACATAAAAGTTAATATCCTTATTCCTAATCCTCTTCATTAGTCACCTTAACTCAATGATCCCAAAAAAATATTTAATAAGAAAACAGTAACAGTAAGAATAACACAATAATAAATAATAAAGCATTTGGTACTTTGGTGTGCCTAATCCTGTGCTAGATGCTGTAATATACCCACTCTCATTGAATCAGCACAGTAGTCCTCTGAAGGATGCACTATTATCATTATTATCGCCTTTTCAAAGATGGCGGAAGCTATGTACAGAGAAGTTATGCAACTTGCCCAACAGTGAGTGGAGAAGTTAGAATTCCAACCCATGACAAAGACATAAAAATGCTGGTCTCTTCTGCGGGCAAAACATTTCTACTGGTACCCAAGTTCAGCAGGTGGATAACACAAACCCTTCTAGATACTCCTGGGACTTGGAGATAACCATGGTCTACCCTCTGGGATGTCATTACATATTAACATTACTTTTATAATAAAGGGAAAAATAGAAAGAAGGCTAAGGCATACTTTGTTCCTAATACTATCTAGTTAACTTAAGATTCCGCGATGCTCATCACACATTACCGTACTTTTTCAACGTAAATATTATCAGAAAATAAATGTTAAGTTGATATACTATATATATTTCCAATAGTCTCTGCCACCATCACATTTTTATTACTTTCATCCTCATCTGAAAAAAAAACAAGCTATTTTGTAAGCCCCACATAAAAAATGTATAATAAGCCACAACCTGGGACACACCTCAATTCCCAGTATCTCTCTGAGGCTGCCTGCCTCCAAGAAAACCGTTTATCATTGCACCAAACACGCTGTGCTGCGCCATTCATGGGTCTTTGCTCATGCTGTTCCTTTTGCCTGGACGTTCTCCACCAAGTAGTAGATGCCATTGGTGCCCTGCCCAAATCCCCCAATGGCTCTCTCTGAGCGTTAGCAGCTAACAGCTCTCAACCAACTCTGGAATGTTATGTGCTCCTGCCCACAGGCAATGCCTGACTGACAAGCGGGAAGATTGAGATTTAAAAGACACATCAACCAATTGCAATATGTGGGACCTGATCTGGACCCTAAGTTAAGAAAACTATATATTTTTAAAGGCAATTTGATATCTGAACACTGGATATTTGATGGTATTAAGTAATTAGTTCATTTTTAGGTATAATAAAGATACTGTGGTTTGTATAAATATATTTATGGATAATATGGTATCTGGGCTTTGCTTTAAAATCATACAGGATGAGAATAAGTAGTCAGGAAACAAGAATGGCCATGAGCTGATAACTGTTGAAGCTAGATGATGGGTACATAAGGGATCATGATACCACTGTCTATAATTGTGTCTAATTTCCAGAGAAAATAGAGAGAACCCATGAAAGGGGGAAAGGGAGCTAAATATACAATAGGAATCACAACCTGATAATGCCAAATCAACCCACAAAATAGTTTTCACTTATATTTGCTTAAATATTATTTGAAATAAAATGTTGGCATTAATAGATATCGTTAAAACAAATAATGTAGAAGATTTGTGAGATGTGTTTTGAAACAGGCTGAACTGAAATAGACTGAAGTGAATTGATACTCATTTCTTTCATGCAGACATTATGAAGGTAGGTAAAGAGAACAGCCAAACTCCATCCGAAGGGCATGATGCCTCAAATGATTAAATTCATACTTCTAAATTAGTACAAAAGCAGTCACTAATATTTATTGATGGCTGTCAATAAGTGAATCCCATTATTGTACCTATTTAAGAGATGAGGAAACTAAGGCTAGTAGGTCATGACCCCAGCCTGGATTCACACTCAAGCCAGCTCACTCCAAAGCCTAAGCAATAAGCTCCTGCTTCCAAAGCTGTGAAACTGGTACTATCAATGCCGATGCCTTGCTGTAGAGTTAAGAAGGCAACATTTGGGCAAAAGGTCCGGACAGTGGTACATGCTTCAAGCACTGGACTAATAAAATGTGTGGATAAACCACCACAGTATCACCATGTTGCCTGTCTGGTAATCATAGTTTTGCATTAAGCTGTGTACTTCTCCAGGATTCTCATGATCTATGACACACATGACAGGCGTGTCTGGTTAATATTCAGTCTTTTCTAGGTGAAAATCCTACACAAGAACTAAATTCATTATCTAGGCTCTTTTTAACACAATGACCAAGTAAGTAGCCATCTTTTTAGACTATCATGAAAAACACAGGAAAACTTAAAATTATAAACTGACAAGTTTTGAATGTATAATTATTAGTCAAACCAAAATTTCAAAATTTCCTTTCATGGCCCAGAGCCTAGAGATAAAATATATAAATAGAAAGGAGAATGGAACCAAAAACTAAACTAATTGGTCAAATTCATTTTCAGATAACAGCATGTGAAAATAATTCATCTGAGTTGCCAAAGAAAGGAAACAGGACTCAGAAGTTAAAAGGATGATCTCTTCCTTCAACTCTGTGGCAGGGGAAAAAAAAAAAAAAAAACACCCTCCAAGTCACCATCAGCCTTCCTTTCCCAAGCCTGTAACCACATGGCTGTGTTTTAGGCTGGGTGGAGCAGAGAGTAAATAAACACAGTTTCTATTTTTAGCATGCTTTTCCTGGCCACTCTGAAATTTCCAAGTCACAAATTGTTGTTTGTTATCTTTAAAAGTAGATTTATACTCAAAAAATTCATAGAAAACTTAGAATCAGGATAAGACACATAAGTTCCCTAATTTAGTTTATAAAATAATTTATTATGCAAAAAGTATTACATTGCAAAAAACTAGAAAGAATGCTTAAAATATTTTTCATTGTATGTACTCGAAAATCTTCTCAAACTCTGTAGAATATTAATTACTGATATTATACAGTAAATTTTTAATTTTAAAAGCTCAAAGCTTACGAAAATTTTGAAAATGAATGTCTCTGCAAAAATTAACACTAAATCTAAATTGAAGATACAATGTACACATATTAACTAATGCAAAATTCTCTCCAAAATTTAAATTCAAAGTATACTCAATGACTTCTCTCAACTTCACTAGAGAACAATAGAAGGAAAAAGAATGAATGAGCTTATTGGTATATTCCACGTCTTCCTCATACATTTTAGAAAGAAAATCAGAAGACAGTTTGCACATATCAGGGCCAACTTATCCAGTGGACAGTAGGCGCACAATGCTAGTCTCACAATAACTTTTAGGAGCCCACAAAAGCATTTTAATTTTTTTCAAAATCAGAAGGAAAAAAGGAAACTTAAGGTTGATTAAAAAGTTTTAATATATAATTTAATAGATTGTCTTTATAGCAACACAGTAGTAAAATATAATCTTTTTTTATTTTATTTTTTTTAATGGAGGAAGCAGCCCACAAAAAAGAGCCTAAGCCCATGAAAGTCAAAATGCAGCCCTGCGACGTGGGACTCTTTCCTGTCCCAGCAGCCTCTGTTGGTAGAGCCAGGTTATGCTCCTCAAAGCAGAAAACCATTAGTGGTGCCTTGGCTGGGCCTAGAGAGTGATGGGCATCTGTCAGCAATGACTTCTCCATTTGCCGGGACCCCTCCCATCCCAGGTTCCTCCCTCCAGTCCCCCCTGAAGATGGGGGCTCCCTGTATGCTGTTGATATTCTGAGGAGGCTTAAACAGTAAGTTGGAGCTGCTGCGATAACATGGTCTTGCTCTCAATCAATTTAGTTGTTTTTTAGATTTCAGATGCCTTTGGAAATCTGAAGAAAACATCTCAGAAACATACGCACATACCCACAAAATTCTGCATAAATTAATTTCATCACTGGAAATTCATTTCCTTCACATAGATTTTTAATTTTATAAATCATAATGCTTCTCAAATTCATTTCAAATGCAAAAATTAACTGGCTGTTTCCAAAAAGAAATTTCAAAACATTTGGGGTCTAAAAACTGGGTGTGTCTTATACAGTGATTGTAGATTTTTTACTTGCATTTCCCGCTGAGGACGAGGCAATATATGAAGACAGTGATTCGTCATCAGACACAGATGAGGACAAGCTAATGGTTGGGAGTTTTAACAGTGATGAGGAGTTGTATGAATTTTATGATGAATAAAACTTGAGTTCCATAACTTTATGTAATACATTTCTTTTCAAATTTCGGGCCCCAAAATTAAGGTGTATCTTATACATGGGGAAATACAGTAGTGCACATAAAACATAAGTATACTACATACTAAAAGAAAATTTCAATTAGAAGGCAGCTACTTTGCTTTGATACAGAAGTTGAAATTGGGTCCTGGTCTTTGACAGTTAATCAGCTCTGACTTCTAGTTTTTGTTTTAATGATAAAAGGGAAGTAGTGCCAGGTGGAATCACAGCCCCCTTTGCCAGCGGGCTCGATAAGCCTGTGTGAAGGAGTGTGACAGTCCCGCACACCTCTTCCAGTTCCATTCACTGTACATTACTCCCTGTGCCCGCACCTGGGGCCTTCTGTCACAAGGACAGCACCACCGCTGCTGTCTGTGTCGTGGAGGGGATTCAGTCCACATTCAGTATAAGTTCGTCAGAATCAAAATAACTTTCAAAAGTGTTCTGTAGCTTTTCCTGGAGTATCTGGGCTTCTGCCTGCATGTGTACTTACTGGCTGTGCTTCCAGGATGGCGTCTGGACAAAAGCACTCCTAGTTTTCCAGCAGCATCCATCATGGGGATGGCAAAGTCTTGAGCTGAAAGACAGACCTCACTCAACGGGCCAGATAACCACCAAATAGGCCAACCTATCGAGGAACTCCTCCCCATGAAAACAGGGTTTTCCCTTTCTTAAAACACACATAGGCGTTTCACACACTCTTCCCACATTTGTTCTCAGTGTTAACCAAATGAAATCCATAGTCTGCTCCCATTTTTTGTGAAGATCTCTTTAAAGGGTTAAGGAGTGAAAGTCAGAGCCATGGCTCTCACCAAATTGATAACTTCGCAGGCAATGCAAGTTTTTTTTAGGCTTACTGGCTGGAAGGCTTGACAACGGTGAGCAGGGACACAGAAAGCTACAAGTTCTCACGACACAGGGACTTTTATCACCGAAGCAGGGAAGCCAGATTAGCTGCCCCACGCCCAGATGCTCTCTCTTTCATGGGGTCAAGGTTTTCTTACCATCACAGCTCCACATTTCAAAGATAGCCGTGGCCATTGCTCCTTCCAGTAAGAAATCACAAAAGATGAATTGTTTGAAATTGCACACACACACATAACAGATGAAAACCATCAGGTGGTTGGAATGAAGAGCGCCAGTGGGCTCACCCAGGTGCACGCTGAAGGGCCCCACCCTGCCAAAGTCTGCTTTCAAATATTAGAAGAAATGTCAGCAACCTTGAGTGGATGGTGCCACGTTAAATAAACTGCTTTGATTCTTTCCTTCCATACTCAACCACAAAACCAACCTGACCACTTCCCAGAAATAAAGCTTGCCCGGGTCTCCCCCACTGGGTATGGCTTCTCCCACCTGGCCATATGATGTACAACCTTGCTGAGCCTCCACAGCCCTGTCCTCTCACACAGCTCAGTGCCCACTGCTGGGCACACCAGAATGCCTACAGAGTCTACACCTTCACTGGCAAGGACTGTGCTGTACAACCAGTACAGGGGTTTTGTGCCTCACCATATTCAGCGACAAAAGTGAAATTAAAGGGCTGCAGCTCCAATGTTCTTTGCTGTCTTCAGCATGTTCCCATATAAGAAGAGCTGGACAGCTCTTACGACATGATCATGTGACAGAACAGGCCTGCTTTAGTGCCTGTCAATGGGGGGAATTAAATTAGAGTCACACATGAAGGTTGCTCTAGTGCTGACTTCTAGACCATGCACAATATCATTTCATCCCACCTGATACTCACCTGCAGCAAACAGCAATATCTTTGGCACCACCAAAACATATTTTTTTCACAGAAACAAATTTCAAATTAACAGGAAAGAAATCAATGAGGAAAAAATTATAAATCGCGGATCCCAGAATAAGAACCACTGCCCTGGTCTAAAGATGATTAGACTCCAAACTAAATCCTTAAAAGAAAACAAATGCTTCATATAGACACCCCTTTGCAAAATGCTTAAAAATCGTCCCTCTCTGGCTCAGAAATATGCCCATTCCTAACTTATAACACCTTTCCTGTAAGAAACAAATGTTTCTGAGCCAGACACCATTCATTCAATTTTGCTTTGCAATTTTAAGTGAACCAATGCATGGCAAATAATGATAAGAGACTTTCAAAGATTAGTGGAGGTTGAGAGTGAAGGCACATGAATACCTAGATATTTGTATGATTCCCTCCAAACCATGTCAGAATGAAAATGACAGGGAAAGTTATACTTAAGAGTTAAATCACATTAATTCAATTCAGCCCATGTTCCGGCTATAGAAATCATGCACTTACCCAATTTTAATAGCAATATATATCAGAGTGCACCATTTATTTAAAAAAATAAAAAGGTAAGTGCATTTTTCTTAAGAACTTGCTATAATTTCCTAAGCTTTCCAACTCCTTAAAAAAAAAATACTCTTTCATACAGACTGATTCTTTGACCATAAAGAACGGAGAATGAATGATGATGCCATTTGCCAAACTAAACAGCTCCAGAAGAGGACCAGAGGGAGGGTGGGAGCAGGATAAGAAGGGAAGGTTGGAATTAACATGCTGCAGTGAGGTGTGGGGTGACATGCTAAAGGAATGCTGAGTAGACAGCTGTATCTTGGGCTCAGGGGGCAAATTCGAGCTAGAGACATCAACTGGAGACTCACCAGTGAGTAGTCAATTGCAGCTATGGCATGGGAAAGCTGCCCAGGATGAGGCCTAGAACAAGGGAAGGAGGCCCATTAACTGCGTGGCACAGCGAACCCGGATGACCTTCACTGGTGCAAGAAGGTGGAGGAGAAAATGGAAGGAAAGGAAATGGAGCAGACGATCATGGCCACTCTTCCAAGATAACAGCTGAAGGGGGAGCTGAAGAGGGAGGAGGGGAAGGTTATCACTATCTTTCTTGTTTTTTAAAGACCTGAGCATATTTATATGCTGATGGGGGAGACATAAGCACAGAAGTAGAAGGTTAAAGATACACAAGGAAAAAGATGCGATCTGGAGCACAGAGACAGTGGAGAAGAGAGGCAAGCCCTCTCCCGTAACAGAGGGAGGACTGGTGTACAGGTCTCAAGGCAAAGGCTGAGAGGTTTCTCTTAAGAATCAAGAGGTGAGGCCGTATGCTAAGGATGGTGAGGGGGAGGTGACATCCACAGATTTCCTTGGCAACAGTTACCCATTTGTGTGGGCACTGCCCACCCAGAGACAGAGATGCAGATTTGGACCAGAGAGTGGAGTCTTTCTCTCTGCTAAGCTCCCTGGCTCGGAGGAGGACAGCCTTCTTCCAGGGGATGTCTTCATCCACACCAGCTTCATCCTGGGTCACGTGGCCATAGGAAAAGGACTGCCCCAGCACAGCAGGCACAACACAGCCCCCACATTCTGAACGGTCCTCAGTCACCCGGGAGCAGCACCTTCAAAGGAACAAGTGGCTTCCAGAGCGGCCAGAAGCAATACTGTTGCTTTCCTGGAATGACAAATAGGTCTGACTTGCTAAATAAATTTAGTGCAAACATATCAGTTTTTTTTAATGTCAAGGCCATACAGATGGTCCGTCTTATCAGAATAAGCAGCGAAACAGTTAATTTTTCTAAGTAATAGTGGGCCAGAGACAAATGTTCAAGGCATCAGACTTCAGTTCCTTTCACAGCAGAAAAACAGCTCTTGGTTTTTCAAGCAGCCAAACAATTCACCACCTCAAATGGGTGCTGCCCGGAAATTACCTTTTCATGATGCTGGGTTTCTATTTTTGTGTCTTGTTAATTAAGCGGGTAAGGAATGAAGTGCTACCTTCCCAATTTACACCTATAAAATGTGTGAAGATACCCAAATTGAAGAGAGAACGAAAGGTGGACTGGACTAGGGGTAGAAGGCCTGGGTCCAAGGCTCAACCTGGCTAATATTTTGTGTGACTGTGTGTGGTTTGTGCACATAGGTCTCAACTTTTTCACCTATACAATGAAGGCTACCCATCATGTCCACAGCACAAGATAGCTGTGAGAGTAAACTGGGTTGTTAAAATGCCTTGTAGAGATTAAAGAACTATGCAGATATGAGGTGTTAAAGAGGAACTTTTCCTTTTTTCCCCTTTGTTTATGAAGTATTGTTACCACCATTTTATGTTTTCATGACATCTTGCTTTTGGAGTTTTAAACTTCTTTTAAACCATTAGGATGATTATTCTAATATATGAACAGATAAACATATAGCTTTATTTCAGCTTATGAGAATACGGTGAGATATAAAGAGTTTAACTGATTCCCTTAAAAGTCAAAATACAAGCTAGATATAAAGTTCAGATCTGTCTTCAACTGGATACTTTCTACAAGAAAAAATAGTGTAATTTCATTAATCAAAAATGTTCTTGTCTTTTCAAGCCCACTAAAAAGGATTAAAAATACACAAATAACTATATTTAAATCATCACTGCCTTAAGAGACTTCCTGAATTCTCTGAATTTTTACCTTTGTTTAGAAAGAAAAATGAAGGTTATTTTCCTTAGTATCACAGTCACGGCTACCTCATAACAGAACCTTTCCAGACTCTGAGATTAAGACCTCAATGGCTTTATCCTGGTAGTGACTGAAACAATCATACTAACCCACCAGCTCACAATGCGGACAAACGATAAAAACGATGGACTGGGGGAGAATGCACAGGACCTGGGGTTAAGCATTTCAGCTGAAACAGTAAGTAAACCAAAGGCAGAGTGAACCAAATTAAAAATATGAAACCAAAACATGATATTCAAATAAAGCGGAGCAGGGAGTAGTGGAAACATTTTAAATTATTACTGATAAGAGAGGGGGAAAAAATTAAATGTGACCTTTAAAATAAGGTAGAGTTTTTTGTTAGGGTTTTGCGGGGAGGAGAGTGAGTTGTTTACTACAATAGATGTATGAGCAACGTTACAGGTACAGCCCAGAGCTTTCTCATGTGAAGAATCGAATCCGTAGTAAAATAGCAAAAACTGAATCATTCGGACAAACAGATCCTCCCAAGGTTTATACAGGCTTCACTTACAACATCAGTTATGCTAAAAGTACTCACCCAGGTATCCAAAAGACTTAAGAAATCTGGCAGACAAGACTTCCTGTACTTCTTATACCAAAGGAGAAAGCAGAAAGCGCTCGATATTTAATATTTCCGTCAAACAGAGGCACAAACCCTAAATCACAGCCCATAACTCTCACATCTTGGGTTTGAACCTCTGCAGAGAAACTCAGGGAATTCATCTTTCCTGCCTACTGGAAGCTCCTTTCTTGTTGGTTTTAAACCTGACCCCAATTGTCTGCTTCATTCAGATAAGCAGAAAGCCTAAGGCTAGATTTACAGTCCTCTCTACATAGGACATCGGCCCTCCCATGAATGTAGTGCTGGACTGTTCTCACTCCAGGTGTTCAGTTCTCACATCCATAAACCAGGCTAAACTGTCTGCTGCCATGTGCACAGTGGCTCCATGGTATGCCTTGGGGCCAAGCTTCAATCCACCACTGAGGTGAATCCACCACTGGAGTTGTGTTACGGAGGGCATTGCCTCAACAGCGAGGGGTGCAGGGCCCTTCAGAGCTGATTCTGCCTTTCCTTACACCTCGGCTCTCCTCTCCACCACCTTCAAAGCACAGCCTCCTGATCAACACCCCTGGCACACCACGGTGTGCCACCGGTGGCTCACAGGCTGGCCATGGCACCGATTCCATCCCTGCCCTCGCCACAGCTGGGTGAGGCCTCTAGCCACAAGCAGCCTCTTCAAACTCAGCTGTACAAGTATATCATTTTCTCTCTGTAGCCTGGAGCGGAAAAGGTGGAACGTGCTCTTTTAGAGCATAATTTATGAATCTAATGGCCCCTGGTGTTCCTAGGAACCGGGGGGGGGGGGGGGGGGGGGGGGGGTGACAGTTGCCAAATTCTACCCGGGGACAGGAGCTTTATCATGCCCTGTTATTTTGGTGACACCTTCTAAGCCACCGTCCTCCTTGTTTTACGTGGTAACGGTTTGGTAACCAGCAATGCTGAGGGCAGCAGGAGAAATGCACCAAGGTCAGGGCGCTGCCAGCGAGGACACCTCTTATTCACTTCTAAGTGAGGAGCACAGCAGAGTGCCATGTGTCCTATTTCTCTCACTTTGTTGCACTGTCTTGCTTCCAGACCCCTCAGGGGAGCATTCATCAATGGCAACTATTCTTTGGGACAAAGAGCGTTTTAACTATTTAAAAATATTCTTCAACAATACTCACTTCCCTAACAAAGGAGATGGGTAAGAAGGGCTGGCTAATTATATAGGAAAGGAAACCGCTCCAATTTCTGGCTTTTCAATATCACTGAGTACTAAATCTTCACGAAAAGACTGTAGACCTTTGTCCCTCAAAGAATATTAAAGTTCATTTCCATCATGCTTCACATCGACAAGCAAATACAACTACCTATTAAAGACATATGCATTAATAAGTGGGCCCCAGTCACGATCAGGAAGAATTAAGAACACTTTTCTGCTGGTCAAGTGTGGGTACTTCTCCAGCCTCCAGAAACCAGAGTCTCCAAGGCTCAGCCTTCCCACGAGGTCACCTCTGTTCCTCAACCCTACCTACACGAAGTGGACACAAGCTTCTCGGCAGGAAGATCCCCCCAGGTTAATTTGGAAGAGAAAAAAAAAACTGACCTAAAAGAATAAACGTGATTATTGATGATCTGCTAACAGAGCAACCGAGTTGAGAAGAAAAGAGTACACACCAAGTATAACAACTACAACTGGGAATCAGCAACACTGATATTTTCATGTTTCTGCTTTGCAGGCAGTAAAATATTTTTATAGATGCTTTGGGAATTCAACGGTCATTCCTCCTGACTGCAAGGGTCTGTTTGGCGAGAGGAAAATGGTACGGCATTCAGAAAGTAGACATTCACCCAAAGGTCATGGCACACCAACCCAGACTGTCAGCCCACCATAATGAGATACACTGAAACATCACTAGATTGGTTCTCTTCCTCCCAGCACAAATTACCTGTACAAATAGATACCTGTCTGGCAAGTGTCAATTTACCATCTTCTATGAGTAAACAGCAGTTTTGCTACCTGTTGCCGCCTGAGCTCAAGCTGAGGTGGTTAAAGGAAATGTGAGGACTCGATTCACCAAAGTTTGAAATGTACAATAACCTCTCTCTAGAAATAATGCTCATGCCTCAGTCAAGTTAACTCTTTCTAAAAACTATTCCTCCTGGGAAACTTCTTCCTCCATGATGCAGGATGTCTTGGGTACACAGATTTCTTTTCTCTGTCAGAGATGGATAAGAGTCAAGAGATGGACCAGGGCATACTGGCTGCACAGTGATGATTAACCCAGGCAGACTAAGGTTCCAAGTAACCAACCCAGGGCATGTTTGGGAACTGACATAACATATTCTTTTACCTGGATCCAAAATACATTCTTAGGGTACCATGATTAGCATACAGGGCAGGCCATCACTTTCACATATAAAATCTGTTTCTCCAAATTTAACCAAGAATTTGTTCCCCTTTATCAGTATTTTAGATCCTGTCAGAAAAAAAGCAACTCAGGTCCTCGAAGAAAAAGCTCCACTGAGGCAGGTGAAGGTTTCACCCTACCCCCTGTACCCCATCAGCCACAGGATCACCAACCGTCTGTCACCTGCAGAGTTCTGGGCTGCTTGTTCTCTGATATCTAACAGAGCTGAAGGGGGGCAGTCAATGACCCAACATAGAGAAAGGTTTCACAACTGTTCTTAATCCTGGCTACACCTTAAAATCTCCCAGGGTGCTTTAGGAACCCCGCTACCCCCGAAATTCTGATTTAATTGGATTGAAGTGGTTCTGAACATTAGTTATGTTTTCAAATCCAGGCAACTTCAGTGTGTCCAAAAATGACCTATTTGAAGATTTGGTGTTTCCGCCACCTGAAAGGATATTTAGATGGGACAAGGTAAGTGCTCAGCAGAGATAAAACTGTAGGTTGATCACCTAGAATCCTAGGTATATTGCGATTCGATGGTAATTAAATGACTCTTGCTTTTTGTCTACAGACCTGGATAACTGGTTTCTGTTTGTTGGCTGCTCTTGAGGCCGAACAGTGCTATCTAGAAAACTGTCATGCGAGAACAGGTGCTCCACAAATGAGTAGTTCTCAAAGTTTTGTATGAGTAGCACACTTTCGAATATTAAACCCTTTGAGCGCACCTGAAGGGATTAAAACGCTCAAAAGTACACCAAGCAAATCATAAAAACTCCCAGCAATCACGACAACAGTGTAAGATGACTCCAATGACCCACACACCCTTCGTTATGGTGTCAACTTCCCACCCAAGCCCAGCGCCGTATATGTCCGCAGTACAGTCCAGGAAAGATAGTCTTCTTGCTATTCCAGGCAGCTGCCCCTCCCTCCACCGGCTTTCCACACCATCACTCAGCTCAGGACTCTAGGTCTCACCACGCCAGAAGTGCTCCACTGTAGCAAAAAAGATGTTTCACATGTTTGTGAATATTTCATTCATTTGCCTATTTTTGAACTTCATATAAATGGTATCGTATAATACGTATTCTTTGTGGCTGGTTTCTTTCCCTCAACGTTATGCTTCAGACACTAGAGTGGTACATGTATCAGTCATCTTTTCTTTTTGTTCTTTTTTCTTTATAGTATTCCATTGTATGATATGCCATTTTATAATATGGGCATTTGATTGTTTCCAGTTTGATGTTGTTACACTTAATGCTGCTATAAGCATTCTTGTATATATCTTTTAATATACAAATGGATGAATAATATCTGTTTCGCATATAACCAGTAA
>NW_017732173.1:63227-64256 GCF_001890085.2 Hipposideros armiger | reverse complement strand
CCATCACCATGGCTACAATTAAAAAACAATACCAAGTGCTAGTAAGCATTTAGAGCAACTAGAACTCACATAACCTGGTAGGTGTGTAAATTGGTTTAACTAGTTAGAAAAATCACATGACAATATCTCCTAAAGCTGAATATATACATATCCTATGACTCGGCAATTCTACACGAATATTATTTTTTACATATTGAAAAACATTTATGGAAATATGCATAGACCAGAGAAAGCCTTGAAAGAGCGTACAGCTCTCTTTCAACAAATTATCAAAAATTCCAAAGAGAAACACATCCTTAAAACTGATATTACATCAGGAATTCTATTAGCTCTAATACGAAAGCCATCTGGATAATTCTACTGGTATTTAATATTACCTATTAGCATGAATTGATAGAAATAAAAATCTAAGCAACTTACTACTTCCTTTAAGAATAAACATCAAACCATACTACCTATCTGAAAAATTACATCTATTATGCCCGCAGTATATCAGAGCTTACAAGGAAGATGGAAAGTAAAAGGTAGCAGAAAACCATGTGGAGAGAGTCATATGGCTTGTGATTCTAATGGTAGCTGCAAACAAGGTCACTTATCCCTCTGTGGCCACACTAATTGGTCAACAGCAACGGAGAGGCTTCATCAGCAAAGCTCATGAAAAACAGCCTGCCCCTTCCTGGGCATTTTCCATTTAGACAGCAGGCACCTGCTACTCATCAGTCTCTCACAAGACAGGACTTATGTTAACCACCCACTACATTATTTGATTTGCTCTTCATCTTTACTATTTATAAACAGAGTCTTCAGAGTATATGAATGCCCAAGTAGAGCATGTGTACACACGTGGCTATCTATAGCAAAAAACAAATTCTCAAAGGTAGCTGTTTGGAAGACCACATCTTGTTCTATTAATACTCACGTACTGCAGTATTACGTAACTATTTTTTCAATTCTGTTATGCTAATATGCAAACAAATGAACTCAACCATAGCTAGGAGCTAAATGTACTAATCAGTATGGCCTTGTGTA
>NW_017732173.1:54775-60181 GCF_001890085.2 Hipposideros armiger | reverse complement strand
TGGCCCACTGGTTAAAACATTTGAATATCCCCTACACTAGAGAATCCTCTTAAATATAAAATAAAAAGGTAGCTAAAGTAATCCAGAGGTCTGGCAGATAAGCAAGTAATGACAGCCCAAACTGAATATTAAAAAGGAACAAAGCATCTATTCTTGGACATTTATGTATAAAATAAAGACAAGAGAAAATGTGAATGTTCATACTTCATTGATATCTACATTTAGGCTGTAAATAACACTGCCCTATTTTGTTGAATACTGAGGCATGGGTAACATAAGATTTAAAAAAAGAAGAAGAAAGAGAAAAAGAATGGTCTAGTTTAGACCCCTTGCAGAGAACACAGAACTATAAAAGGAACTGAACAGGTTCTAGGAGAGAGCATTCTAAGAAAATAACTCGAGTGGCTGAGATCAGCAATTAAAAAAATAAACAATTTCCTATAAGTTGTCTATTTGGATGTAGTGTAAAACAACACAAATCAAACATAACAGTTTGGAGGAGACATTGGAAAACTGGGAAGGGAAAAAGCAAAAGGGGGCAAGCAGTTTTTAAGGTATAAAAATGAATACCCTCTGATGACACTTGAAAGCTGAACTCAGAATTGTGACAAAAGCTCTCTGAGTGGGCTGAGACAAGCAACCATGCCCTGGCCTTTCAACGGGTATCTTGTGTGGCTTAGCATGCATGAGTACAAAGTGAAGTGGAGAGTTGCTGACTGGCCATTACGTTTTTCTGACCTAAACGATCCAGGCTGCCTATCTATCCAGACAAATTCACTCTGTGATCCAGTCACTGTTTAATATTTATGCTATGCCCCAAGTTTTCTGGGCATGCAGGTTTCTTTTCCCAACCATTCAAGAAAAAAAAAAAAAAGCCTAAAGTCAAACGCAGATATTATATTTAAGATCCAATTCAAAATATAGTTGTCTGTGCAGAACTGATAAATGCAGCCCAGCTTGTGTCTGCAAGAAGTCTAGTTTATTGAAACCATGGGTCGATATAATATCCATATGTACATTTTTATTATTTTGTTTAAATATGTATGATAAATGCAAAAATCCTTATTATCCACCGTGGGGTGCTCAGCATCAAGACATGGGGACATATGCTGGCATACTCGTGAAGGTAATAAAAGTGTTTCTCCTACACGCCATGACACTATGGTAATGCCAATAACGATGTTAAGAAAAAATAAGTGTTGTCACCTTGGACAAGGTCAAACCATTGGCCCCAGTGAAGCTAGAGGCTCTGGTCAAGCAACCACAACAGGTGACTAAACAGCTGCCTGGTTATATTATCTGTCAATCTCTTCTGCCAGCAGAAATAGAGACTTTTTCCCCTCCAAAGTCCCCTACATTTAAAGGGGAAAATCACATCCGATGTTCCAAATTACCAAGGCTACCTTAATTATATAGAAAATGTAAAACTGCCAGTATAATTTGGGGGGCAGCAGAGTGCAGTCATACCCAAATGAGGTACAACAACCAGCTTCAACACCTTGGGCAAGTGGTTAACCTCTCTGAACTCTAATTTTCTGCAGCCTACATGATTGGTACAGGACCAAGGCAAGAGAATTATGTTAAGCATTTTTCATGTGTTTTGCATATAGCAAGTGTTGACTCAATGGTGGCTACTGCTATTACTTTTAACTACCAAAATAATGCAATGGCTATAGTTTCTAGTCATTAAAAAAGTGCCTAAGATCAAAGGTTGCCATGGTCTGGGGATGGGAGGAAGAGAAGAATAGGAGGAGACTGGGGTCATTTTTTGAGGTGATAGAACTGTTCTATATCTTGATTGTGATGGTGGTGGTTACACGACTGTGTGTTTGTCAAATCCCACAGAACTGGACACAAACAAGAGTGAACTTTATTCAAATTATAACACATTTTTAAAAGTACCAACTAAAATATTCAAGTAGTTTTGATTAAAATAAACCATCCAAATATATAGACACTTTAACTTCATTTATTTCCAAAATTTAAAAGAAATCTGAGGCCTAAAATGCTACTTCACACTGTTAGCCAAACTCTTGAACTAAAGGATTGCACTATTTGTAAAAAATGGATGCCATCTAAACTAACCAAATTAACTGTTTCAAAATAAAGAGTGCATTTGTATTGAATGGTGTGATGAAATGAAATATGGAAAGAGAAAATGAAAGTGATGTTTTCGTTTACTAGATTACTTAAAATGACAAACATAATTGCTCCTTCCTTAAAAATCTAGTAATGAGCCTCTGTAAATAATCTGAAAAGTGTATGTACATCAATTAAGGAAAAGTAGAAAAATCTGGTAATGATTTATTTGTTTTCTCAAGGTATCTGTAAAAGGTCCTACAAGGCTGCTTACTCTCAATTTCCATCAATACTCTTACCATAACCAAGGAGCTCTTTTAGTATAGATCTACTTTGGCAGAAGTGTAGTTTTACAATTTCTTACTTAACACCATATTTTCAAAACAGATGGAGTTCAAAAGAAATGGTTTTAAATGAGGGATATAATTCTGGTCAGCTCACAGTATATTTCTGCATATGTCCAGCACCTCTGCAACAGTTCCCTTTCTTTACCCACTGTTCATTACATTTAGGCTGTTATTTCTCACACGGATTTGGGGATCCCCATCTGAGAGGGATGTCAAGGCTGTAATGAAGATGGAAGCTAAGAAACAGGTATAACTCACAAGCCTGACATTTCAGCTAATGCAACCCTGTAAATTCTGGCCTCTGTTCCTTAGCTCTAGCATTTACTCCCAGCAATTCCCTCAAGTCCCCAGTTGTCGCCTTACTTACCAATCTACTCCTGCCTCTACTATGCCATCACCTGACTGCATTCATCCCTTACATTCAAAAAGAACACAAGAAAATTAAGGAACAATGTCACTATTGCTTTTTCATGTGGGCTTTTGCTGAGCTTTTTATTATTTTTTTTAACAAAAGTGAAATATAATTTCTGCCATTCATGTGACTAAAATGTCTGTGCCTTCTTCATTGCTATATGAAATTTGATGTTAAGGTAAAAAGATCTCTTTATTCTATTAAGATATTGTCGTGATGCTGTTATGTCTTTAGAAAATACCACACTAAATTTCTAAAATCTTCATCCTTCAAGGCACCAATTCAAGGAGAAACATACCAACTAGTTACCTACCTAATTATAGCATGCCCTTCTCCTATAATCCAGGCTTGATCAACTTTCAATACTATTTCCACACTTTTAAAAGATATTTAAGAAAATGAAAGTTGAAAATAGAGACAAGAAAAAGCAGTCAGTCAACACATCTTAGGAGGTAAAAGACAAAGAACAAGACATAAGACTGATAAATCCAAAACCACTCATTTTAGAAATTAACAGAACTTAACAGAGAAAATGTATTTCCTTATCATCCCTCCATTCATTCAGGAAGCAATCTGTTGAAGTCCTACTATGTTCCTGGCAACGTGTATCTAGAG
Source organism: Hipposideros armiger (assembly GCF_001890085.2). NCBI lineage: Eukaryota > Metazoa > Chordata > Mammalia > Chiroptera > Hipposideridae > Hipposideros > Hipposideros armiger. The sequence continues at coordinate 56,728 of NW_017732173.1, read as the reverse complement.
ATACAATTGTGAATAAGAAGCCAGCTGTCTTCATTAACAAGAAGAAAACTGACAAATCTTTGAAAGTTTAAAAATTCAAAAACCAGTGAGTTCCGAGTAATCATTTCCCTATGTTCTTCTATAGTATTCAATGAAGAAATGATATCAACAAGTTCTCAATTCCACATANGAATGGCTTGGGCAAGTACAAAAACAAAAGAAAAAGTCAGATACATTTCAGAAGATGACGCAGAAAGCGGGTGATGGAGCAGCTCAAAGAGTAGTCTTGCAAGTCAATCAAACCTAGTCTGAATGTTGGCTTTGCCTTGTACCAGCCCTGTGACCTCGCTTGTAAACTCCCTAACCTTGAGGAGAGGGAATGATAAAGTCTCCTCGCAGGTTGTGGTGAGACTTGGTGAGATGATGCATACAAAGCATTTCTTAGTAACGCTTCTACGCTCAGTCCTTGAGTTGGGACCAAAGGTAGAATTTCTATTATGTGACAAAATGTGCTCAGGGATTGAAGATTCTACTTCTACAACTTCACCTATTAGTGCTCTATATACCTTACTTGTATTCTTTTTTATTAATTCTAAAGCACTCCCAATGAATATCTTTTGATATTCACTGATGTTAATGACAACAAAAGTTTAAGTAACTTTTTTCCTTAAAAACAAACAACAAACCAAGCAAAAATTATAAGTATCACTTAAAGAAACCGAATGCCAGAAAAGAAATTAAATGCTTTAAAAAACAGTAAGGCTTTCTTGCCATGCTTTTTAAACACTGATAGCAGAACATAAATCAAAAGAAATTTTCAAAGGTCTACTCTTATTTCAGGGGCACAAAAGGGACAGGTCATTTATATTAACATCTTGTAGAACAATTCTGGAACCAACCAAATTCCTGGATCCAACTTTAAATAAAGGTATTTCCTTCCGTGTGATTGTTTCCAAATTATGCATGTGAAATAAATTTCTTCTTTGAAGTATACAACCCACTGAATTTTATATTCCAATCAAAACCAGTTGGAGTTAAATCTAAATACCATCTTCATCAAACTCCTAACGTAAGTGATGCCATTCATGTCCACTTATTCATCCATTCACACATTTATTCAACAAGTAAACACTTAAATACATGCTTTTCCAAAACATTAAACTAGATGTCTTCATAAACTCAAGAGGAATAAGAAAAGTCACCTATGTGGCAGAAGGAAACGAGGCTGTGTAGAGATATAGTCAGAGAGGTGGTTGGTTGGACGGCAGAGAAAGGAACAATTCATTCTGAAAGGTGGTTAACTGAGGAAGACCTTGAAGGCGACTGAAAGGAGGAAAACATTCAAAACTGAGAAATGAGAGGTGTAAACATAAAGGCTAAGCTTAGGCAGACAGAGCAGTCTCACAGGGCTCCGCACACAAGTAACAAAGAGTTTGTACAAAGCAGATAAGTAGGGTGGCCTTATCACTTATCATCCAAAACGGGATGCCTTTGAAAGTGAAAGAAGGCACTATTAATAATTTTGTTAGGACAAAAGGTGTAGATCTAGACTGCCGGGGCAAATTAAGACATATATGGGTGCTTAGCTCAATGAAATCCTCTGACCATTTAGCTGGGGCTATTTAGATATGTGCATAGTTGTACTAAGGCTTCAGATTTTAAAAGGCATGAAAACAAATAATTCTTGAAAGCTTCTTTAGAATATGTCTTGAGCAATTTCTCTGGGTACGTTCTGCATATTTCAAAGACAAAATATCCAAAACGGGCATGGCAATGTTAGTGACCTCCAACTCGAATGGAGCTAAATGAGTTTGCTCATCTCAGAATAAACTCTAAATAAGAGAAACTAAATTTCAGAAAAACAAGCATACTAGGTACTGCTTTTTGAGTGTTTTTTGTTTTGTTTTGTTTTGTCTTCTTAAGATTTTATTGGGGAATTGAGGGAGGGGAACAGTGCTGGGGAATCAGGGGAAG
>NW_017732173.1:16629-50390 GCF_001890085.2 Hipposideros armiger | reverse complement strand
CAAAAAACAAACAAGAAAACCCCCAAAACCCAGATATAACACATAACTGTCAATAGGATTGATTATCATACACAGTTGAAAGCAACTTACATGGAAACATAAGCTACAGAGTAAAAGAAAATGTGAGTCACTAAAAGCTAGGTATGCAGCAAAAATATACTTTACTTTCCTTCGTTAAACTCTAAACGCCTGCTGCAGGTAGTTAACACACTTGAGAGCTTTAAGCCCTTCATTGTGCCCTTGCCCAGACATAAACTGTGCAAATAACAGAGCAAAAAGCTGTTTCACAACTGCCTGTTACATAGATTAGCAAGGTGGTATATTTCACTAGATTACTGCATGCGTTGATAACACCATCAGATACACTGTACTTAGATGATTTCTGTAGATCCAGTTCAATTTCAAATACCACTAGTGCTAACTCTTTTCACTGTGGCCCATTCTGACCTCTCTCCCACCGCTTATCAGCCATAGGAAGGGTGGGTGCAGCCCTGTCAATGTGCTTTGCTGTTCACTGTCCTGGTAACCCCCTGATTTTCAGAAAGCAACATTTTTATATTTGCTCCAAACTTGAGCAGAATGAGCTTGTCTCTCGCCTAAGGCTCTGCTCTTCTTAGCTCATCAACTATTCTTTTTTCACTTCAGGTCATGAGAATTATTTTTTACACTGCAGACCAAAATATAATACTAGAATGAAACCACCACAAACTCAGGAGTTCCTAATATTTCTTTTTGAGTTTAGAATGCATAAAACAATTACTGACTTTGTTCTGCTAAATAAGAGAATGCAAAAGGTATAAAAACCAAGCAAACTGCCTGCCCAAAAGAACTTTCACAGAACTGGAGGCCTGTCTACTGCAGCAAGGAAAAGATTAAATCGTGCAGAACTGTAACCTCTCAGCGCTTCTGAGCCTAAGAAAGAGGAAATCTGCATTTATGTTCAGAACCCCACTCCATTTCTCTGTGTAATTCAGTGGCCAGAGACTTTGCAGCTTCGAAGTATAACCATTTGCAAAAGGCAACTATTGATATATACAGATCAGAAGAAACCTTAAATAATCTCCGTTCACGACCTGGGATTTTTAAGAAAATGTTTTCACATAATCACTGTCTTTAACATACAATAGAAACCTTAAAGGGAGTCTCTTAGCAGCCTAGGCTACCACAGAAGAACATGCCCTGCCCATCCAGGTACAGACCATAATTCCAGGCCAATCCCAGGAGAGGTGACAGCCCCAAGTTCAACCGGGAATGTCTGAGCACAGCTCCCCCTGCACACTAAGGATCACCTCTCCAATCTTTCCAAATGCCATTTGCATCCAATCCCTGCTCAACCACCCCAAGCACCCGTGCACCAGTGAGTGGTTCCTGTTAGCAGTGGGCTCCTCTTACAACCCCCTCCTTCCACCACCACCACTACCCTCCTGGGGAAACAGACCCCAAGGACGGCTGTGGGTGGCGATGAGTTCCCTTCTCCCACCTACCTTGATGATGCTGCTCCGGCGGGGCAGGCCGCCGGGTTTGCTCTCCCGGGGGAGGGAGCAGGCAGCCGCCGGGCTGGGGGTCGGGGCGAACGCCGCGCCGCGAGGTTCCTTGGCCGGGCTGGCCCGGGCTTCCTCCCCGGACACGCCGAGGCTGCAGTCTCCGTTGGAAACCCCGCCGCTGTCACAGCGCGCCTGCCCGTGTCCGAGGCGACCTCCCCCGCCGCCACCGCCGCCGCCTTCCCCTGCTCCAGCTTTCAGGGCGCCCTTGGCGCCGAGGACCGGGCCCGGGGAGGTGGGCAGGGCCCCACCGGCGGCGCCCCCCCGGCTGCACTCCGCCATGGGCGCCCCGCGACCCGCCAGCACAAAGCCGCGTCCCCGCGTCCCCGCGTCCCCGCCGCCGCCTCGGGCCGCCGTGCGCGGCCCCTCCTCCTCGCCTCCTCCCGCCGCCGCCGCCTCGGCCGCTTCTTCCGCTTTTTTTTTTTTTTTTAATTTAGATGTGATGTTTGTTTCGAGCTCGCCTCGCACACAGTTAAAGTCTTGGCGGCAGAATTATCGGAAGATTTCTGCAGGGAAGAGAAGAGAGAGACATAAGTCAGCTCCGGTGGCGGCGGAGCCCGGGCTCCCGGCACCTGGGGAAGGAAAACACGCCCCGGCACACGCGCTGCAGCGGGCGCCAAAAATAACCCGCGCGGGCTGGGCGCCCACCCCAGGGCCACCAAGCGCCCACTTCAGGGGCTCCAGGCACCCATCCCAAGGTAACGGGGCGCCTAACGCTGGGACTCGGAGCGCCCTCCTCGGGGGCTCAGGGCACCCACCCATCGGGGGTCGGAGCACCCATCACGCGGGAACCGGACGCCCGGCCCCGGAGCCGGGATGCCCACCTCACACTCCCAGCGAGGGGAAGCCGCAGGCGCGCCTACGCTGTCTGGCCACGCGGAGGCGCCTCCCGAGGGTCTCGTGGCCCCAGGCGGACGGGAAGCGTCACGGGTCTCCCTGGACCCCAACTCCCCAGAGGCAGTCGCGTGCCGGCCCTGCCACGTCCCCCCCCCCTCCCTCCCCCCGCCAAGGTCCCGCGGAGGCCCGAGGCGCCAAGAGGAAGCGCACGGCGGGCAGGGACGGCCGAGCCTTGACAGTAGCTGTGCAGCCCGGGGGTAGCCCAGACCCACCCACTGCAGCCCGCGGCCGTCTCCTCCCGAGCTCGGCGCTGCCCCCTACAGGCCGCCGGGACCCTCCCCCGCCGCCCGGGCTCTGGCTCGAGGTGGCTGCCGTCACGATGGGGCCAGGTCATCGGGCCGCGGGAACCTCGCAGCCAAGAAGACGGCGACGGGAGGCGGCTGCGGGTCCCGGATACCCCCCGCCCCACTAGAGCTGCGGCAACTGCCAGTCACCCGCCCGGCGCCCCGAGGGGCAACGGCCGCGGGGCCCGGGGCGGAGGTCCTGGGGCTCGGGGGGCTGGACGGCTGCGCCTCCTTGCTAACTCCAGCCCCGCGCATGGGACGCGTTCCCCTCCCACCAAGCTCGGGAAAAGGCCATCTGGACATTCCCCTCTGCGCTTCCCCAGTGGGTCAGACCCATTTCACATACAGAAACCGATTTCGTTCCCTTGGGCTCCTGAACTGGTAATTGATTCAACTGGTTTCAAGGATGCCAGGTCGGGGAGGTGGGCGGATGGCGAGAAGTGAGAGCAGAGGACCTCGGCAGAGCCTGTTCGGTTCCCTTCGAGTCGCCCTACAGGGATTTATCACTGTCGTCCCTCCCTTCTAGTGCCCGTCCTGATCCCGCTGCCGGAGATGCCGACTAGTCCAGCCCTCTCTCTAGGGACCCTTCCTAGATCAGGCACATCTTTGGGGTGCAGGATATCCTACTAGGATCACAATACCCAGTCCCTCCTCTTTCTGGTCCTCCCACTGTTACCTCCAGCCCCAACTCTTCAGGTAGAATGATTGGACTCAAAATCAACCTGATCATGTCGCTCCCCCAGCAAATAACCTCCCCCTGAAACTCTATCCCTCGAGCCGGACAGGGCCCAAACTCGCAGCGTGGTACCCGAGCCTGACCCCACCCACTTCTCCGTCCCCGGTTCCCTGGCTCCAGCCTCCAACCATTCTCTAGCACCCCAAACTCTTCAACCAGGGTGTTTTCTTTTCTGAGTATCCTCTTCCTGCAGGGCGCGAAGGAGAAACTGATAGTCCGCTGGGGGGTGAACTTAAAGACCTTACTTTCATTAGCATGATGTTGTAGCAAACTGCCAAGTAGCCTCTGAGGAAATGGGCTTTACATACAGATACATACCGGCCCTTGCCTCTAAAGCAACTTCAAATACTCTTGATGTTATTCTTGGGGCGTTTTAATTCTCCTGATCTGGATTCATGTTTGTTTTTTGTTATTTTTTTTTAACCCATCAGACAGGCTTTTATCCATCTCTTGCCAATCTGGGCCTATCCTCTCACAGAAATATTTTCACATCGAGGGACAACAATGTTTTAATATTAGATTCAGTCCCATCCCTTTTCTTTTCTTTTCCCCTAGTTTTGGTTCAGGGAAAAAAAAATTTTTTTTTTGTCTTGTGATAGTTTTTGCAGAAAAATATATTCAAATAATTTAAATAATTTAAATCAGGTTCTTAATTTACCTTATCAAATTTACAGCCATAGTATCCTGTGTGCATGCTGTGGGGGTGGAAAGGAAGAATGCTGGGCCTTTATTCCTGAAGTTCTCTATCTTTGGTATTTTGAATAAATGGCTGGAGGTATCTCTGCCCTTTCCTGCATTTACCAATCACTAGTGAAATGCTATGAGAGTCATCTATCCTGTAACAAGTTACATGAGTTCCCCAGTTAAGTGAGGATATATAAAGATTTAAACCTCAAGGATACTTTTTATAAAACCACTGTCTATTCACCTAATGTTCTCCAAAATGAGCACCCATCCATCTCACTCTGGACTCTCAACAGGTCAAACCAGGGAGACTTCATTGAAATAGACTTGGCATTTAAATTAAAACGTTTCCCAAAGTATCTTGGCAGACCTGAAACTAATGATGCCAGAAGTCCGGCCTGTGCCAGGCTCCCTTTTTTCCCCATAAGAGCTTGTCTCTCACAAGTCGCTGGTCACACGCCTGCTGATATTACATAGCTGTACTTCTTCATCACACAAACAGCAAGACTGTAGGTACCATTTCTCCTATATGGTGATGGGAAGAAACATGTTTCTCTGACATGTGCAATTCTTGGCTCCCAGCAAGCTTTTTTAATAGCTAAACTCAGTTCTTTTTCATCACAAACAGCATAGCACACAATTGTTTCTCTTCCTGCGTGTCTTTCTGCAGTTACTAAGTGATTGCTTTCCATTTTTCCTATTCCATGAGCAATGTTATTGAAGAAATTGTAAATATTTTGCCAAAATTCTTGCTGAAGTGTTTTCATGGCATTGTAAAATTCATAGAAGTTAGAGATAGAAAAAGAGCCAAAAAAATATCATCGTCATTCCTTAGCAAATACTATCTAATGGTTCCTTCAGACGAATTTTCAGAGCAGGGCAGTAAGAGATAGGCAAGACGTTAATAAGATGCTCTTTCTGGATAACTCCATGGTGCTTATGCCAATTTACTATGTCTATATACTAATGGCTAGAGTCTGATGAAGAATTTGTTCATAATGTTCAAAGTCAATAGGTACCTGCAAAATCTGAATATCTCGTCATGCCAGCAATACATAGCCTATCGCTTTTAAGTTTTCTTCATATTTCAGTCCATCTCAGCTTTTACTCATAGTTGTCACCCTTCACCAAATTGTCTTCTATTTGTTTGTATTTTTAGTTTGATGCCTTGAACATGAGCTACTCAGGCTCCCTTGTCCATAATAACCTTCCTTCGCCCTCCCAGAATAACACTGATGCTGTTTACTGACTTCTTGCCATCATTTATACCCTTGTAGGTTATGAATTCATATCTAGTTTCCAGTTCACAGGCTCTAACATTACGACTCTAAAGTCTTCTGACTCACTGAATATTTGGCCTTCAGGTTATTTTTTCTCTCAATGTATTATGACCATTTTCTTTCCAAATCTCAAACTCATTTTATTTCCTGTATTTCTCTAAAGATGAAATTGAACCTCTGAACTTTTACATTTGACTGCTCCCCATACGCTTAATGTGAGAGTTTTCTAGAGCAGAAAGTAGAAGACCAAAATGCTTTAAGGAAATAGCAGATCATACCCATGTACTGGGTCACAATGGCTACCCATTTGTTTCCTGCGTTCATCCAAGATGTTGATTTTAATCTATTATGCTCCTAAGGCTTGGATTATGTTTACTTTATCATGATTCTCAACAGGAAATACTATGTAGCGATTGCCTTTCTTCCTAGGCACCAATGAGGCAAGTTAGACCTGCCAAAAGCTTTTATTTGCATATCCTTCCTCTCCTCTGACACTAAAGATCCTCCATCCATTTTCCTTGAAGCCCGTCTTCTCCAAGTGTATATGGCTGCTGAGAAGTTAGGCACTCAGGGAATTAAATTACATCAACGCTTTCCAGCCAATGAGGAAACACTATGTGAATTTATTAAATTGTTCTCAGTGACTATTGTTCTCAGGTAGCTCTTTGAGGGACTCTATTAATTACTAGGGATTCAACAGGATTCTTCTATCAACAAAAGTAACAATATGATTTGCTCTAAAAATTACTGATGCTTATCACACTACTTTTGTAAATTCTCATGTATTTGTTTGTATTTCTGCTATTATTTTATTACAGGGGTCATTGCATACTCAGATGCCTGTAGGAGCCACGTAGACAATGCAATAAGTAAAGCCGGAAGGGTTTGCTTCAAAAGAGCATCATAATTTATAGTTTTTCAACAGTGATATATTTGCATATCAAATGCAGAGGAATAGTCTTCCTGATTCCTCTTTGGTTTTCCAATTTTGAAAGAGCTTTGGATATAAGGAATATTTCACTTTCCTCTTAACAATGTAAACATAATCATAAATAGCAACTGACACTCAGACAGGTATTGGGCAGCAATATGCAATGGTAGGGATTAGATAACCTAGTAAGGAATCTTACTGCTGCCGTGAGAGTATCTGGCCCATTGCTGCCTGGATGATCTTATTTTTCCAGAGAAGTAAAAAATCTGAAATATAAAACATGCTAGGATGTTACTTCATTCTCTCAATAGGAGGACAGCCACAAAGTGAGTTTTCCACGTATTGTTTGTTATAAGGTCTATAGAGAGGCGTGTTTTTTCCTACCCTACCTCCTAACTGCATGATAAGTAAAGCATAACAAATACCTTCCAAATTTTGCATTTATTTGGATCTCATCAATCTGATTTTTCAAGGGCAGATTTACTTTAATGAGTTTAAATCCAAGTCCAATGACCATATCATTTTATACATCCCAATGTGTGAGGTATGGCTCCCAACTGACTTCCTTCACCTACCTACGCCCACTTTCCAACCCCACAATTATTTCATTTCTGACATCTAAAGCTCAGAAACCCCTTGTCAAGCCAAAAACTCTGCCCTTTCATCATTCCTATTCCCTCATTTCCCCAAATCCACCTGCCATACAGTAAGACCTGTCCTTTCTCCACTCCATCCCATTTTCGCACTCCTGTCCATACTGTTTTACCTACCCAGCCTGGGCCTCATGATCAAAACTTTCAACCACATTCTCACCAGCATCCTACACCCTTCACATCTTTGTCCTTCGGTTGCGCCCACCTTGCCAATCTATAGACTTACATAATTCCAACCATGACTTTCTCTATACCTGCCCCCAGGCTGCTACTCTGCTAGAGAAAAAAATTCATATAGTCTTATTTACTGGACAAGCAAATGGTTTCTGTATTCAGTGGGGCCTTTGATGCTCTTAGGCAGTATTTTTTTTTTTTTTTGCTAATTGTCTCCTGTTTCCATTCTCCAAACTATTCCTTTCCAAATCCCAACTGACCCACTGGCCCTCCGTCTCAGCCGTAGTCCTAGGATTCTACTTCACATAGACAATAAAATACATCAAGAAACAAACTGCTTTAACTTCTCCTGCATTCCATTGACCCTTATCTCATCCACCACTCCTGCTGTCTTAAGCTAATCCAAAATCAGAAACCTTCTATGCATGTCTTGTATGATTATTGGACTCTTCTATTCTGATGGGATTGTTCTTTCTTTGGGGACCACAGGGTTTTGTAACCCTCCTTTGGGTAGAAGGTAGAGTAGAGTCTTCCCTTAAGCAGTGGCCAATCTCAATGTCAATCATACAAAGACAAGAATCAAAGACAAGAATCAATGTCAATCATACAAAGACAAGAATCAAGGGTTTGGGAGATAGCCTTAGACCAAAGAGAGAGGAAATGCTTTCCTCCTCCTGGGCCACCTGCCCTTCGGTCTTCATGGTGCTCCATGGCAGCGAGGAGGAGAAAAGGGCTTCCAGAAGCCAGGAGGGGAAGGAGCAGTGTTCCTCAGAACCCCCTTAAGGCTGTGCCTGTACCCCCTAAGGATAAGGACATTGTGTGGCCACTTTAAAGTTGATCTTTGCGGTGTAATTCACCCAAGCTGTTCGGGGAATTATAGCACTTCTCAGCTGTACCATTGTGGCTAAGAGGATGGATGGTCTGTGAAAGAAAATGATCCTCTTTCCCCACAGCCAGTGTGATGGCTACAGCAGCCATTATGAGATTCTGGGGGGAAGTAAATCCCTGAGGTGAAGAGGCAGGTGGTGCCACAGGGAGTTTCTCTGTCCTCTGCAAACCTGGCAGAGCTGGGACAGCTCTTCCCCTTCTCCTGCCTTGCTTAGTTGCATCTCTGCATCCATTTCTCTCTCTATTAGCTGCTTTCCTTCCACATATAAATATATTCTAGATATGCCTTCCTACAAAATTTTTCAGTTACCAGACTATTGTAACTGGCTTCCTTCTTCTTCTGAAACTGCCCTCCCAAAGGTCATGGCTGACATCATAATTAACAAACCCAATGGCCACTTTTTAATCTTTATCTTTCTTGACCTTTGTGGAATATTTGACAGTACTAACTCTCCTTGTATCATTGAAACTCTTTCCCTGCAGAGATTCTTGGCCTGATTGTACCACAGAAGTCTCAAACGAACATGCCTTAGTTTTAATTCACCTAATACGTGTTCCATGCATCTATTCTCCTGTACTCCATACTTCTTTTAGTGGTGCTCTACCCACACAGGAGCCTCACTGAAGAACTGGCAACAGCCTTAATTCCCTGTACCCTTTATTCCAGTTAACTATTAAGTCATAGTTAATTGTGTAAATCAACCCAGAAATGTCTGTCAAACCCATTGTCACCAGAATTGCCTTGTTTACTGTCTCATCACACTTGGCTTGGACTATTGCAGTTCCCATCCAATCCTGCCTGACTCTAGTCCCTCCCTGCTTTCATCTTTTTCTCAAACCACCATCAAATATTCTGGGGGCAGGGGGATCATTTCTCAACCTAAAAGTCTCCAAGAGTTCTACTTCAAGACAAAATTCATTCTCTTTAGCAGATACACATGGCCCATCATAGCCTGCCCCCCCCCACCCCGCATCATCTACCGAGATATCCTTCCGGTACCCTCTCCTACCCAGATATGCTTTCTCTGTGCTAGTCATACTGACCTGTTTCCCTGAAAAGGTGGTGCATTCTCACCCTCTGTGTGCTGGCTCATGGTGTTTGCTAGGTTTAGAATCCCAGTTCCCCTCTCCCCATTGGAAGAGCTTACGGACATCATTCAAGAAAGCACAAAGGTTCCCTCCTTTAATAAGATGTTCCTGCCTCCTGGGCTCTTAAAGAAGGAGTTGATCTAGACTCTTAAAGCACTTAGTACATACCTCTTTGACAGCCCTCAGTATACTGTATTGTAATTATTTATTTATGAACCTTTTCCTCATAGGAGTTTGAGCTCGAGAGTACACCTACAAATCTTTTCTCCATAATAATCAAGCTTATCAGAGTTTGAACACTACATACCATTCACCTTCAAACTTTGCACCTGATGCAATAGATCCTCAATACATTTTTAAATTTTAATTAACAAGCTTTTCCAAAAATCAATCTTTGTCCCAATAAACTTATAAAATCTAATTTCATCAGGCTGCTTTCTTTGCAATGCTGAATTTTATTTTTTATCCTATGCCTCCAATTTTTCTTTCTGTCTTTCCTTATTAACTGATACAAATAAATGCATTCTTGTAGCTAGCATCTGTTAAGTATACATGTACTTGGTTAAAAGGCTATATTTGATGCCGCAGGGGAAGATGACTGGGAGTTTGGAGGAGGAAGGAGGCTTATTGTCCATTGTGCATGCATCACAGTTCCAATTTTAAAAGTAATTAAAAATAATAAATTAAAGGAGCAACCCCAGCCCTGCTATGGGTCGGAAAAATCCTGACCTAGCTCTGGGAGGTAGGATGTAGCAGAACCTGACCAGACCAAAAACATTACCCCTCCAGCTTGGCTCGCTGCCTACTCCTTTCTTAATTAGTTAGAAATTCCCACAATTAGCAATACACAACACAAGACGACAACCTCTCCAGAAGGTTGCTGTTAAGATGTACAAATTACCTGGAAACAGGAAGCTTCCCTAGACGGCTCCCACTTACGCACATTAGCAAAAAATTAGCCAACTGTCACCTTGTCCTTTTTGACAGAGACATATGGGGGCCACATGAGAGAGAAGACAGGTTCATCTCATTACTGAGCAGGTGAAAGACGAGGCTCAGCCGCCAACCCCTGTTCCCCCCGCCCCCAAATAAACACATACACACACACACACACACACACACACACACACACACACACACACACACGGGGGTGGTGGGGCAAGTACAGAGAGATTGAGAGCCATGTGTTGTGGTTTTATAATTTGCCTCTGTGTCTGCTCCGGTACAGAGTAATACCTAACAGGGGACTTAGGAAGGAAGGGAGTGAGTGAACCTAAGCCTTGAAGAAAGTGATGGAGCTGGCTCCCCGAACAGGGGAGGGGTCAGAAGGGAGGGGTCAGGGGGCCATTTTGGGGAAGCCAGAGGGCACAAACTAGGACACATCCAAGTTCCTCTCCTCGTCACCAGTTCTCTTGCAAACACTTCTTGCATTATTAAACCTTAGTTAGACATGATGTGGACGGAGCCTTAAATAATCTTTTAAAATCATATGATCGTCTAAATAGGGGATCTTGTGTTGCATAGGGACAAGCTGAAGAACGAGAGGAAGTGGATAAACTGCGGCCACAGGAATTTTAGATTCCACAGAAAGGAAATTTTCCTTGTGCTGCCATCAGGCACTGGTATGCATTACCCAAGGGGCCTTGGAATTTCCTTTTCACAAGAACCTTAAGAACAGGATAGGCAATTATCTACCAGGATGGTATGGGCAGCTCCAGCCTGAAGGCAAAGGTCATAATGAAAGACTTCTTTGACCTCCTGGTTCTGGAGGTTTAAGCATAGATTTTGAAGAACTTTTTTTTAAGTCAAATTAGATGTTGGGGTTTTATTTTGTTTTCCAGTTCTTGGTAGTCTTCATTTTAGTGGAATTACTCTTTGGAGCGATATAATGAAATGTTTCGGCCCTCTTCCAATCGCACGTATTTCTCACTGGAATCTTCAATTCCCTATCATTTGCTGTCTTGAAATTGGATACCTTTTTAATCATATAGTCCCATAGTCTGAGTTCAAGTGTTTCTCATAATTGGTTCAGTTTTCTTACCTTTTAAATTAGGATCTTTCGTTTCCTTTTTCACTGAGCCAAAGATCCCAGGACATTCTCTCCACTGGGTAGATTCTCCATTTGGTAAATTATAAAATGGACCTTTCCTAACATGGTAACTTCTTTGATGCTAAGAACTTGCTGTGCTTATAACACAGAGACAATGAAAGTGTCTAGTAGAGTACAATGTTAATGTGATTAGAGTATGTGGAGTGATTTTAAATCACCCTCAATCTCCACTTCTGATAATGGGCACCTCAGGTTTTTAATTTTACGTTATATCTAAAATAAAAATTTTTATCACCATATCCTGCGTCAGACTCAGCCTTATTTACCCACCCTGAAGACACTTTGCACAATGAACCATCTCTATGTTCTTTGATCCATCTGTCTCCCTATAAAGACCGTATTAGTCTACACTGATATTTCAGCCATAAAAATGATCCCAACCTTCCCTACTCTGTCTCTCTTCCTTTTATACACACAGCTTAAATCTTAAGTCTTTCATAAGCCCTTTCTCTGCAGTGGTGTGTAAACACTTCATTCCAACAGTCTACTGTTCTCACTCTTACTTGAAGGGAAATTCAAACCTTCTGTCTAATTTGGGAGTTTAGGAAGCAGCTTGGCTATGTGAGTCAGGCCCCAGACCTGAGATGCTTTCGCTGGGAGTACAGATCAGAATCCTTGCCATTTGGCCACTGCTTGACAGAAGACAAAGCCTTTAAACCTTGGGGATTTCATTTTCCTCCTAGTCACACAGGGATAAAAACACTGACCTGCGTCCTGACCTGACTCCTGGGGAAGGATGCAGACCAGCATTTGCAAACATTAAAGAATGGTGGTGTAAATGCTGACTGAAAGGGTAGCCATTGTCACCCCAATAAACTTAATAAAAAAAAGAAAGGGTAGTAACTTGAGCTCACAAATAATTTCCCCAAAAGGTCAATTAGACCCACAGGATTTCTCTGGCTCACCACAGGACGTCTTCGCCTCATCTCTATTTAATGTACTTCCTTTCTCACTGGTCACCATAAAGGTGAGTTTACGGTGCGATAAACATGTCACAGTAAAAATTCCCATGCCCCCAAATTCCAGAGCCCCTATCAGTGGCCCTCCTTTTTTTCTTCATTTGGAATATAACGAAAGGTCTGCTCTATCACAGAACACCAGTGTTTGTTGGAACATACAAGCTACATTCCCTTTATAGTGCTATTGACAACTGATTCCTGTACATTATATTGACTTGGGGGTCATCTGCGCACTAACTCACACAGCATGTTATAAATCTTTTTAGTCTCTCTAAGTGTAACTCATGAGCTAATAAGTCTGAAGAGAAAGAAACAAACAATGAGAGGACAGAAACTGTGTCCTTCTAAATTGTAATCTCATCAAAAAGAAAGAGAGGCTAAGCCCAGCAACCAGAGACTGAAATGGGGAGAACTATTACATCAGTTCAGAAAGGTGGATAAGTAATAGGGCTCACGGGTTGGGAACAGGACTATTCCTAAGTATCACAATGAAAGAAAGCATTAATAGAATTAGAACATTCCTTCTGAGGCTGGCTCAAAAGCCCTACTTGTTTTCATGAGTGGAGTAGAGGGCAGGAATCAAATACTTACCAGTTAGTTTCTCTGGACAAGTCCATATCATACCAGACCACAAGGCCGGGCATGTGGGCATCTATGAATTAGCAGGGCATCTGAGAAGTGGCCTCACATCACCCTATTCAGGCCTGAACACAGGCCCTTCAAGGGTGAGTACACAGGGGCCCTAAGGTATGTCTGCTTTGAGAGTTAAGCTTTAAGAATTTATTTCATCAAGGCTCTGTCTCTAGGATCTGGAAGGGGGATTTCTGTGAGTGGATTTTAGCCTGTGGCAGGAGCTACACACACACACACACACACACTGTCAATTTGAGAAATGAGAGGAGTGAGGCACAGGAAATCAGGGTCTATAAGCAATACAAAGCATGCTTTCCTTCTTCTGAGCCAATAGTCTTTCTCAATGAGCAAGAGGGAAGGAGGAATGCCATGCTGAGACTAGGAAGAGGGGCAGGTTGGACACATTTGTTCCCACTAAATAGACGAGACTACAAAGCCACTTCCAAACCTGGTAACTTGACCAGGGACAAGAACAGTTCTAAAGTCTAATAATTTAACCACTATGCAATTGTGAGGGAGAAAAGAAAAGAAAAGAAAGCCAGGATTTCCTCCTTGACAGTCCAGCCCAAGAAGAGTGGGTAGCAATGGGGACATATCTATATTTCTGTATTATTTGCAGCATATCGGGTCCAGTTCAGTCATCTTGGTCAGCTATTCCTTTGCTACAGTCACACAGACCTGGAGAATTCTCCCCACATCCCTTCCTGAGGTCATTGTACAAAGAGACAACACCTCAGAATGTTCAACCATAGCTACCATCTTGGTGTAGCCTTGAGGGTCAAGCATGCAGCTCAGTGGAGAATCAGTGAGCTCTTATTTTGCACCAGGCACCATTCTCATATGCCTCACCTCACTTAGCCCTCATAGGAACTCTGATAAATAGCTACTGTTATTGTTTCCATTTCACAAATGGGAAGACTAAGAAGGCTCAGAAAAGTCAAGCGACTTGCCAGCTGTCAAACCACAGGTGAGAGAAAAACCAATCTCAGATTCAAATCTTCAGGATGCTCTGGTGGGTTTTAACCCTGTCCTGCCCTGTAGGAACTCTATTTCCCAGGATGCATCAAGACAGTTAAGCCACCTCCTTTACTCCTCAAGTGAAGGGCTGTGTGTGAAGGAAAGTGAATTTTGCACCTCCAGGATGATGGGAGTATATGGCTGAGGCAGAGAGTGTGGCACAAAAGTATCACAGGCCTGAAACCCCAAGTGCATGGGAGCAAGCCGAGCCCTCTTTGTGTTAAGAGGCTCGGAAAGATAAGGGTTCTTGGGCTGTGTGTAGGGGAGGGATGTTAGGGGCCGAGCTTACCTGTGCTCCCACTGCTGCTCCAGCCAAAAGCCCTGGTAGGGCCTGAGCTGAGTCCCATCTGTTGGACACCTGACCACAAGCTCCTCTGGAAATAATAAAAGAACATTTGACATTAAGTGAAGGAGGCGCAAGGGGAGAACTTCCAGCAGTGATTTCACCCTGGAGATGGGGAAGAGCTAACCAGAAGCCTTTCCCAAAGCTGCCTGGCTGGAAGAAGATCTCATTTAGATGATGGAATGGGTTATTTAGAAAATCCAACAAATTATCCCCAATCAGCTTGTGATAAAAAAATGAATTCAGCAAAGTCGCAGAATATAAGGAACAAGCAAGACCAGCTACATAATTTGAGGCAGTCCATTGCAAAATGAAAATGCAGAGCCTTTTGCTCAGAAATTATTAAGAATTTCAAAACAGGGACTAAAGAGCATTAAACACAGTGGAAGGCCCCTCTGAGAGCAAGACCCTATGTGACTGACTGCATGGGTTGAAACACCCCTGAGGCCAGTTCTTCATCAAGGCATATATAGGAGAAGTTGGCCAAGTGCAAGGAGAAACTCATATAAATATAATTATAATGGAAGATCTCAGGACTAAAGAAATATGCCAGAATCTGTGGACAAATAGAAGAGAAATAATATAGCTTAAAAATATAAGAAAAAAGGAGAGCTAACTGACATATGAAAAGTACTGAATCATAGACAAGGAATTATAAAGACTCTAATTATGCAAATTAATCATACTGGGACAGAAAAATGCACTATTTAATACAAAAAATAATACCATGAAATCTGTGAAACCATATTCTCACACCACAACATAACAATACAATTATAACTAAATAAGGAAAATTGAATTCTACAAAAATAAATCACATGAAAATTAAAATTCAAAATACCATATTAACTTACACAGAGGAAAGCGATAGTAAAATCTTTTTTTAAATAGCAAGCATATAAGTACAATGTATAATAATTAATGAGATGCTGAAAGAAGTGTACTAAGAAAATTAATCTAAGTGTATATTAATCATAAAATGAGACTAGAAACACCATGAATGAATTCTGTACCTAAAGAATTTTATAACAGAACAATGTAATGAACCAAAACAAAATAGGAAAAATACAAATTCAAACAAAAACATTTTTTAATAAAGGAGTCACAATAGAAATAAACCAACAGAACAGTTGTTTACATTTTGACAAAATTGATAAACCATTGGACCAACAAAAAGGAGAAATTACAAATTAATGTAATCAGGGAAAGATAATTAAAATAGCATAGGTTTTGTTAAATGTTAAAAAGTATTGTTCTTAGCTATAAGTGTATGTCTAAATGATTTAATAATATTTATACTATTTCTCACAAATATATAATTAAAACATATGTAACAAGAAATAGAAAACATTATTAATTCATGATACTTAAATAGGAAAAAAATAGGTATTCTGACCCTGATGACTTAACTAGAGAATATTCTAATCTTTTAAAGTATAAATAATCCTTTATACTACTTAAATTGCTCAAATATATTTTTTAAAGCATAGTATATTTCCTTAGAAGATAATATTTCCTAAGTAAATTTGTTGAGCCTTTGTCGTTGGGCTAGAAAAATCTCATTAATGAAAGGAAGATGCACAACCTTAAGTAAAATCTTAGCAAACAAAATGTGATAGATTAAAAATTTGTCCAATATGGAAAATGCAGGATTTATTCCAAGAATGTAAAGTTGATATATAATAGAAAAATGTTTAATAAAATTAATCACAAAATAATAAGCAAAATAAGCACAATGGATTACTGCTTTATCGTAATAAAGCATAGATACCTTAACAGTAAAAGCCAAGTACAAATGATAGCACAACATATTCAAAAAGAAAAAAAGATATATATGGGGCAGAATGAATTTTAAAATTCTGATTTTGTAAGTTAGTGCAGCTAGATCTAGAAACTAGAAATAAACAAGCTACAAAAGCATTAAAGATAATTAAGAAAAGATCAGGGGAATTAGAAGAGTCACAAAATTCAATGGAATTCCCTTATACTGATGGCACGTAAGTAGAAAATACAAGAGTTCTTATTAAAACAATAAAAAAAGGTTAATGATGTCAACACAGAATAAATTGGTTAAAAAAAGTTGTAAAACCCAGATGGAAAAAATAAAGGAATATATAATACATAAAGCAAAAATTGTGTAACTGGGAAGCATAAAATTGAAAAAGATGACAATATTTTCAAATTAATAAAAAGATTTAATGAACTACAAATTCAAAGTTCCCATAATATAATGTACAGATCTTTATATATTAATGGTATACATCATCTGGATACATAGGAAACCAATAATACCAGGTACTATTTTAAAGATGTGATTTACTCGTGTTATATTTCAAGTTTATTTTAAGTTATTAAAATAATTATCAAGAACACAGGAAGTAGGTATAAACAATTTAAAAAATTAATCAATCAAATAGAAAATCCATAAGTTCAAGACATTAGATTAGTGCTGTGCAAAAGCAATATGTGAGCAATATACATAATTTAAAATTTTTTAACAGCCACATTTTTAAAAGTACAAAGAGACAGGTGACATTAATTTTAATAATGTTTTATTTAATCCAATATATCAAAAAATCATTTCAATATGTAATCAATATAAAAAATATTAATGATATATTTTACATTTTTTTGTTCATAGTAATTTTTGAGATCCAGTGTGGATTTTAACACCTACAGCACATAACAATTCAGACACTCTGCACTTCATGTGGCCACTGGCTGCCATATTGAACAAGACAACATAGATAATGAAAATATTTGACAAATTGTTTATATATATATATACAAAAAATATATATATATACATACATATAAATGACTCTAAAGAAAAAAATGTATGCAAGTCTCTTAATCTATTCAGTATGCTATAACAAAATACCACAGATTGGGTGGTTTATAAACAACAGAAATTTATTTCTTACAGTTGTGGAGGCTGGAAAGTCCAAGATCACTATGGTCAATTTCTACTGAGAACCCTCTTCCTGGTTCAAGGCCAGCACCTTCGTACTGTGTCCACACATGGTAGAAGGGGCTGGGGAGCTCTACTGGGTCTCTTATTTATAACAGCATTATTCCCATTCATGAGGGCTTCACCCGCATGACTTAATCACCTCCCAAAGGCTCTACTTTCTAACATATCACATTGGGCTTTCAGATTTTCACGTGTGAATTTTGGGGAGACACAAACATCCAGACTTAAGCAACAAGTATTATCATCATAGCATTATTTATAATATAAAGACATTGGAAACATCCAAATGGCACTAAATAGGGGCCAGGCTAAGAAGATAGTGTGAAATCAACAAAATAAAACATTCTGTAACAAATCTATAGATACTGTCAATGCACAAAAAATAAGACTGTATGATTGCCTGAAGTGAACAAAGGCCAGACAAAACAATATGTAATGTTCCTTACAACTATACTAAAAAGTATCTTTGTGCAATGACAAAGAAAATACCTGAATTGTGAGGAATGCAATATTAATATTGCCATGATAGTATAGTATGTGACCATATTCAAAGCAGTTTTACATTAATCACATTTCAATAGATGTAAGACTTCTTTTCTTATAAAGATACTTCTGTTTATGAAGGAAGGAAAGGAAATGCTATGCTATATTGCAACATGACCACAATAGTTACTAAATTTTGGTTATACAGTGCAATTGCACCAAGTGTTTAACTTAGGAATACTTAATATACTTACTCACATCTCTCTTTGATGTAATTTTGATGCTGCCAAATTACATTTTGCCTTTCTCACCTAGGGTTCCAAGAGAGAATTAAGCCCCAGTGTCCATCCATTCATAGTATGTAATGGATTCACTTATATCTGAAATTGTTCCCTTAGCACCCTCGGTCATCTCACCAAAAAACCAGTTGTAAGCCCAGGTATGTCCCTTTGGTAAAGCTCAAACAATTACGTCTTTGCCCTTCGATATGCTTTTTCTCCCTCTAAATACTGCACATTTGGGGGCTTCTAACAGGATAAAGAATGTCAGCAAAGGGGATAATACATCAACTTCTGGATAATTCTACTTATATCAGTGAACAGACCAGGGCCCCATCAGCCCCTGAAGGCTTTCCCAGGAAGATTAATGATCATCCAAAATCAGATGGAAACAAAGCAAGGCCAAAGAGCAGTAAATCAAGACCCAAATGAACACGCTGAAAGTTCAACCTTGGATCTTACATCAAACAGTATTCAGTGTTTTGAAAAACATACAAAAACTGGGAGGATGGTGGGGAGGGCTGA
Organism: Hipposideros armiger; assembly: GCF_001890085.2. Taxonomy (NCBI): domain Eukaryota; kingdom Metazoa; phylum Chordata; class Mammalia; order Chiroptera; family Hipposideridae; genus Hipposideros; species Hipposideros armiger. The sequence goes on along the minus strand of NW_017732173.1, from coordinate 31,911 downwards.
CAGCATCACTTCATGAAAAAGGTTTCATTCACATCAAGCTCAGATAAAATGGAAATGCCCACTGCAAAGGTGAGTGCACAAGGATTTATCAAAGCTGTTGATAGCTAAGGCCCCCCATTCTATGTTCTACAAAATGCCGTCAAACATTAAATGGATTCTCATTCATATGGTGATTCCCTGGGGTATGATTGCTTGGAAACTGAGTCTGAGATGGAGATTTTAATGGATCAGAGGTTTATCAGTATTGTCAGGATCCACACCTATAAAAAGGAAGGGAAAGGAGCAGGGTTGGGCAGAGGGAGAGGTTGGGTTGTGCTGTTGTCACAACAGAAGCATCAGCCAGCCTCATGGGGGGCTCTGGCGCTGGGATGCCCTTTCAGAGTTGTCCCAGGTTGGTCAAGCGAGGAGGCCAGGCTGTGTACTCTTCGATTAAGCAGTTATTAGATGTGGGCTGCCCTGTAAAGAGGGCATGACATTGGGTAAGGCAGCTCTTTCCAACCACGGGCAATTCTAAGGAGGGCTGAGGGCCATCTGCTGATAGCATTCCCAACAGCTGGGGAAATAGGCCCTACAGTCCTGAAGGTAGATCTGGGTGATGTACGACAGCATCCATTACATTTCTTTAATAAGTATTTGTTGAGCATCAACTATGTGCCAGGCACTAGGCTTGGGTTCACACGGACATGACTAGGGACAGGATATTTATGATTCTATTCCTTAAGGGTTTTCCAATGCACCAAATAAGAAATCTTCATTCCATCATGAGGGAATTATGCGTGTTCTCCTCCCTTCCTGCTGTGCCTGTTCTTGTGTCTTGCTAGTGCACTCCTATTTAATCCTCGAAATCCAGTTCAAAATTCAGCCCTTCTGTGAAGGTAATACCAAAGAAGTTTCCATCTCTGTACTTCTGCATAACTGCTCAACCCTCTCTTTTACCATTTTTCACACTGTTCAGCAATTATCAGGTGTGAGTCTACCTTCCCAATAAAAGGTAAGCCTGTGAGAGTACAGAATTCTGATCTATTCTTGGCTTACTATAATCAAGTGCACGAATAAATGAATGAGTGAATGAATGAATGGGTGAATATAAAATACTCTTCAGAACTTTCATCAGTATAATGATCCCCCACTAAATTGTTAGTATTTCTCTTAACCCACCTAGGACATCTTCACCGTTTGAGTGTGCAATTAAAGTTTTCAACCTGAGGACAGAGATTTGCATTTCTTCCTGTAAAGTATTATCTGGAGATTACTTGTCTGTCATAATAAAATGTAATCTTAATTCTGTTACCTTAATCGGTCACCTACTGTAATCTTAATTCTGTTATGTTAGCTAGTCCTGTCTGTGTTTTGTACCATTTGTACCACTTTCATAACAGAAAAGGAATAGTTTTATGTCCTCCAATAAATGACTGACAAAATTGATGACCATAATTGGGCTAACAACTCATAACTTTCCTCTATCAGCATCCTTCCAGATACTAAAACAAGCTACATCCCTGTGGTGCTGTTATAAATAGTACAATCATCTCTTCATTTTGGCATCATTGAAAAGCTAGCCAATCCATGCTTTCTTCATGATAGACCAGTGGGTGTATCATTAAAGGTCTGTATTTGTTTTAAAGAAGTTCTAATGTGATTAGAAATGTAAGTTAGTGATGGTTTTCTTGGATTTTCAAAAAGTATGTTTCTAAGTCTTAGCTTTATTCTTGATTCCATGCTCAGTCCATACTGGTGACATGAGTCATATCTTGAACTAACTAAGGGAAGAGAAAATATAATTCATTAATGTATTACCGGTTCTTTCCTAAAGCCACAAGGCAGCCTCTGTCCCATTTTAGCTTTCATAAGCTATGTATTTGGAGAGAAAACATTTTGTTCTTAACATTACTAGAAAAAGATAGATCTTTATGTCGCCTAGTCTTTCCCTATAACAAAATGGTATTAGTTAGGCTATAGATTAAATCTTGCCCTATTATTCAATTTAGGGTATGTCTCTTACTTTAACATGAAAATCCTTGTTCTCTTTTAGCAGCTTAAAAGTGGGGTCTCTCTAGAAAGATTCTGATCATTCTTTCTATTGTTAACTACATACCAGGACCACTGTACAAAGTCTGGGTGTGTCAAATGGGAGGACAAGGTTCATTTGTAAGATCTAAGAGTTAAAAGAGGGAAAAAGAAAAAAAGATTTGTGCTTGCTTTCCAACTCCAGTGTTGGAACCACAGTTGATGCTAAGTAAAGTATGGCTAATTGAGGAATTAAAATAGCATGGCCCTACTGGCTTAAAATATGAAGCTCAACCCAATCCTAAGCCTTTTAAAAGGTTCCTGACTCATTCTTAATGAGAACCCAAATTGTTGTACTCAACGGGGGAATCTGGGAATAAGGAAGAATACACAGAAGAATGAAATTCAGAGATTTCTAAATCCCATTGGAATGTGTAAAGGACATAAAATTTATCCCCGTTATGGGCTTCATGAATATTTTTCATTGACCTTTTCATCATGATAGAGTTTTAAAATGCACAAAGAAAGTTTAAATGTCAACACACCATCTAATATATTTTTGTGCATATTCTGACTTTGAATGAGTCGAAGTTTTGTGCTTGCTAAAGAATCTTGTTGACCTAGTGTAAGGATATTGTAACCCTCAGCTCTCAGTAGTCATTTCCACCCAGTTAAAATGAGATGAAAGTATTATTCGCTGAATTAGAACATTTTTTTTAAAACTCAGTGCTAAATTCAGAAGATGCCAGTTGTTCAAATTATATTCAAGTTTTTGCTATTTGGAATCTGAGGATGAGGCAGCAACTCATCGCCTTACTGAAAAACTAGATGATGTCCCTTTGGCAGTAAAACATTCATAAAGTCCACAGCACAGTATTACTCATTCTCCACGTCTGACTCATGCACATTTTCAGAAGTAATCCTTTTTTAAATGTTGCTGCAATGGGAAATATGAAGAGCAAAGTTGTTTTGGCACAACTTCACTCTTGTTTTGTTGAGTTATGAACTGTGTTTAGTTTCACGGTTTTGATCTTGTGCATTCTGGATTATATATTTGCACACATAACATCTCTATGTACATTAAAAATAGGCCTGCTATGACAGCTCCTATGATATAAAAATTCTCTATTCAGCTACTCACAAAAAATTTGTTTTATAGTAATTTATCTTCACCAGGAAAATACTTAATGCCATTAAAGTAAAATAATTTCATATAATATATAGTGTAGTACTTTTTATTTGAGATATGACATTGCAGTTATGCCTAAGAAAAAGTTAATGAGGAGTAAATGTTTACATATAGTTAATTTTACTTTTGGAAATAAAAAGGGAAAATGAATTTATAAATGTCAGTGCTTTTAGGACATATCTTCCCAACAATAGCAAAAAAGAGCAAACTGTTTTTCTCAGTATAGCTCAGGGGTATCTATTTCTCAGAAACGTTTCTAAACAACTTTGGTCTGCTATGATTGCTACCTCCTCTGAAATTCAATGGAAACTTAATGTTGTTTCACTCATTTTGGCCCTTAATCATGGCCTTTCATGATTTTGTTGATTCCTCTCTTGTGTTTTTAAGTATGGGTTTTGGAGTTGGAGATAGGCTTGAATCTCATGTTGGTCTTTATCAATAAAATGGAGGAATCATGGGCCGGCCAAGTGGCGTGTTGGTTAAGAGTTGGCTTGGGACGCCAGCTCTGAGCAGCAGGGCCCCAATTTGGATCCCACATTAGGGCCAATGATGCTGCGCCCTCTACAGCTAAGATGGTGAACAACAGTTCGACCTGGAGCTGGGCTGCCGTGTGTCGACGGCGACGGCATAGGCTACAGTGGAGCTGCAGTGGGATGCTGTAAAACTACTGTAAATAGCTGGCAGCCAGCATGAGCTGCCAAGAGCTGCCATGAGTGGCCGTCCAGGGCCTGGTGACTGATCTGCCTCACCCAGGAAGAGCGCAATGATAATACCAACATGGGAAAGTGAAACGACGTCTTCCACAACTAGACTGAAGAAAAAAAGGACAACTTGCTAAAATATTTAGCGGTGAAGTGTCCTGATGTTCGCAAAATGGCTCAAAGAGACATATATATGAGAGAGAGAGAAAGCAAAATGCTAACAACTGGTAATATTAGATGAAGAATAGACAGATGTTCATTGTACCATCTTTTCAAATTTTCCATAGATTTGAATTTTTAAAATAAGAACATGAGAGGAAAATGTAAATTAGATTGTATAATTTCCTTGCTTAAACACTAAAAAGAAGTTACTTGTGCACATTTATGGTTCAGTCTTATAATGACCATTTAATCACATGGACACACTGCGCTTCATGGTGTACATAAAAACTTGTTGTCACAGATGGCTCCCCAGTCAATGTTTCCATTTGTCTTTTTTATTCATTTCATGCTCTCACCTCACCAGCTCTCTGATCTTATGACTCTATCCTCCAGCTCCTAAAAATCTGCTTCTGATATGACTTCTGTTTTAATAACGCATTTAGTTTCTCTTTCTGGCTTGTTGAGGTCCTGTTTCATGATTTTGTTGATTCTTTTATTTTTTTAACTTAAAAATGCAACAAATTAATGAGTATTTGTGGTAAAGTATAGAATTCAGGCTATACTGAAATGCAAAGAGGAAAACAAGTAAAAGTTAACTTCTTCTCCCCTTCACAGTCTCACTTCTCAAAACAACTACTTTTCATAGGTTAACATATATCCTCTAAGATAGTTTTCTATCCACATTCAAGGATGTAGGTACATTTATATTTTTGTTTATTTTTTGTGTTATATTACACAATTTTTTCTTATCTTATTACATTGGCTTGAACCTCTAGATCAATGTAAATTGGCAATTATAACAAATATCCTTACATTATTCCTAATTTTTCCCTTTAAAAATCATATTCTCAGATTTAATGTATGCTTCTTTTCGTAGTCTTTCCCAATATAAACTATAAGGCTAACTTATCTACAGGGAAGAGAAATCAAGTAACTAGACTCTTAACTCCTTAAAGGCAGAAACTATTTCTTATACTTTGTATTTCCTTTTGAACTTATCCATGCATGTTTGCTATTCCCCCTTGTTGGGTGAAAGCACCAAATAAAAATTGCCTTTCTCTACAAGCGGAGTCAGTTTTACTACAGATTAGTTTTGATGTACTAGAAATTCATCACGATTATTCTGAAAATTTTACTGCTGGAGGCTGACAACCAAAATTAAACAGCTTCTAGACAAACATACCTCAAGCAGGTTTTGGAATTTTCGGCCTGTTGTGACAACAATTAGGTGACTGCATGCAATAATTTGCCTAAATAAAGGTGCCAAATGAAAAGCTCATAAGACTAGCTCTGTAAGTCTTTAGAATCTGTTATAAAACCCAATAAAACCTTCTGTGAACTTCCCATTTCTGGGGCTGGAATCAAGGTCAGAAGTAATCCTGGCAGAAAGAATGATTGATCAAAGTGAGACATCTTCACAATAAACCAGAATACATCCACAACAATATCTACTCCTAGCAAAGTTAGAAAAAGAGTGAGTTGACCACATGAGATAATATTTATCTATCGCACAACAGCATCTTCATCAAGAGAAAACTGCACACACAGTTATTAAATCCCCCTGCATTTCACTGTGAGGAGGATGATTGGATGGAGCCATTGAGCTGTCTTTCCTTTAAATCACCCAACTCCCACAGACCTCCACAAATGAGTTCTTGCCACCTCAGAACAGGTTTCTAATTTTCTACCAGATTTAATTTCAATCTGGCCTCTGAGTCAAGAATGTATTTAATTATATACTTAAAAGCCAGAGTTTATATCAACCTATTGCTTTATCATAACTACTTGCTGGGGCCAATGCCAGATCATAAAAATATCCTCAGCCAATTATTCCAATGAATTAATTGAGTGGTTATTTTATTCATCAAACATTTTCAAATGCTTACTATGTAACAGTTCTTACACTACCAATGGCAATAAAAAGATAAGTAGACCAGAGTCCCTGCCATCAAGATCTTCATAATCTCTACCATTTCTGTTGAGAAATTTAAAAAAATTATATTTCAATATAATGTGGCTTAGTTTGTACTACTTATTTCCAAAGTAATTGTCATAACTAAAGAGATGAAGCAGCGACAAGATTTAAGTCTGTTAAAATCCATTTAATCTAAATGCCAATGGAAGTCAGCCCTTCTAAAGGGCTTTTTCCACATATAGTCTGAATTTTCCCTATTCTCCCAAAGGATAAATTCTGAAAATCATTAAGGAGAGTGAATTTAGGATATAACCTATATAACCAGTTACAATAGCCTTCTCTGACAAATGTTCTCATGCTGACAATTGAGCATGATACAACAGTATCTAAGACATCAAAAAAGTTGGAAGTTACCAGGCTCACAAAAACACAGACTGGATGCTTGTATATTATCTTGATGCTTGTATATTATCTTGATGGGGTTCTTCTGGAACAAAACTACATGACAATACTCAGAAAGCAATTTCACTGGTTTATTAACTATATGTTTTTATTAACCCACTAACCCTGACACTCATCAACAAAGTTGAATTTTTTCGAAGCCAACAGTGGCCTTAGGATGCAATCAGTAAGGATGTGATAGAAACTAAAGGGTATTTAATCCAATGGTATCAACATATATGAGCTTGTTTGTAGAATAATATACCCAGCTCTGCACCAAAGTAAATCAAGTCCTTCTTTTTTATTTAAACATGAATTTTAGAATGTGAATTTACTTTTGTAATGTATAGTTAAAAGACTATATATCATTTTGTCAACTTAGATGAGAAATTAAAATGTCTACCTCTCTGGCATTATCAATTAAGAGCAATCATTTTCCCCATATATTTTCTATTTCACATTTTCCCATTGAGCTTCATAATTATGTTGGTTTATGATTGATTCCATAATAGCCATGATTCCATGGCTATCAAGTTATAATTTTTAGTTTTTGTTTTTATGACTTTCCCCTATGATAAATCTGTTTTGACTTCCTTCTATGATGTCTGCCAACACGCAAAAAGGGGGAATTTATAAGGAAAATGTTATAGAGGCTGATTGATCATTTCTTGCAACTAAGCCTGAAATCTCAGCGGCTGGCATTCAATGAAAGAAATAGCCTTTAAATAGGAGTCCAGACCCTAAATTTGTACTACTGATCTGATGGTATAATTTTAGGGTCTAATCTCCCATTGAAAGTATAGCTAAACTATTCACACACATATATTATTTTTTTAAAAAGAGAGAAATAAAAATGTTAGATATATTTATAGTAAAAAAACATTAAATATAAACAAAGGGTTACATTATGGAGTGTCTAAATATTGTACAATACTTCGTTTGTTAGATTCAACTGGTTGAGAACCCTTCTCTCTCACTCACAAGTTTCAACTCTCTCAACAAAATGCTTAGTTTTCTGCCCTCTGTTCTCCCCTCTATTTTCTTTGCAAACTTCTCATGGGAGGATCTGTACATGCAGCCTCATGTCCCCATTTGTCTCCCCTACTGTATCAGTTAGAGTTTTAGCATAAAAACAGAATGAGTACAATATGGAGAGAAATAGATATCAATATAGATATAGATATAGACATAGACATAGATATATAGTATATATAATATATAAGGAGATATATTAATACATAGTTATATAATATATTATGTATATTATATTATTATATAATAGGATATATGTATATAATATAATATATAAAGGAAGAGGAATTTTATATTATATACATTATATATATGGTTTTTATACATGTAAAAAGAGATATTTCAAGGAACTGGCTTATACAATTGTGGGGGCTGGCAAGTCCAAAATCTGTAGGGTAAACCAGCAGCCTTTCCCTGAAGAAGAATCTTCTTCAGGGAAACCTCAGTTTTGTTCTTAAGGTATTAATTGGATGAAGACCATCCAGATTATCAAAGATATTCTCCTTTACTTAAAGTCAATTGATAGATGGTACAACTCTGTAAACGTACTAAAAAACCATGGTACATTCTAAAAGTGTATAATTCTAGAGGTGTGAATTTTATTGTATGTGTATTGTACCTCAATAAAGTTATTTCAGAAAAAAACCTAAGTCAATGCATCTTGTTACCATTTTTGTTCTTGTGGTGATGGCGTCTTTTGAATGATTAGACATGTATGAAATGAGAATTCATACTCTTGGAAAACCACTGAAGTTCGTCAAATCAAAATACAAAGGAAATAACTGATGTTTTCTTTCAAGAGGTAAATGATTAATTCTGGGTTTTGAAAACAGAAGAAATGAGTTTTTTCTCTGACTATGAATAGTTTTCTAATGTCGTGATACTATGTAACATAATTGCAAGATACGGAATTTCAACCTTAATTTAACTTGCATATTTTCTTTCCTCTGCATCTTGTATTAAAAAATGACAGCCTATAATTATGAGGTAGAACTTAAGGTATTACATCAGAAGATTCTATATATTAGAGAGGAATCATATGTCTTTTATCTGAGCTTAAGTTTAAAGCAATTGAATTGCCCTGCAGGATTCAATTCTCTACCAGCCTATTTCAGTGTCCCTCAACCTACTTTTCATTATCACCCCTCCAAAAAAAGTCTTTTGAGGTCTTTTTCCTAATTGCCCCTCTCCAACATGAAATTTTAATATTATAGATAGACCCTGTATCTGTTTATATACTCTATATACCACATATTTATGCTTTATCCATAAAAAGGGTAAGGTTTTTCACCCACAAAACCAATTTTCACTCCCTTTGGAGTAATATCGCCCATTGAGAATGCATGGCGTACCTTTAAAATTTATGAGTACATTTGAGGGTACGTATTTTATTTTCCTTACTTTGTACAGAATTTAGAGTTCTTTCAGCAACTCAAATTCAACATTTACAAATTTAGGTAAATAAAATTTAATTTTTATAAACTTAAGAATAATTTGGCAAGTATATATGTGCATAGATATGTACATATATACACATATATAATTTTTAAATATGCTAAGTTCGGATAAAATTTTAGGCGGCCTTCACAATTATTTTTTTTCTGTAAATATTCATTGATACTGGTATTTGCTTATGCTATTAAGTGGGGGATAAAACAGCATGCAAAACTATATCAAGAATATTTTATAAATTTTCTAAAAATACATACATATGTGAGCAAAAATAACTGGAAAATATTCATTAAAATGTTAACAATTATCTCTGGGTGCAAAGATTGTAGGTGATTTTCAATCTCAACTGTATACATATCTATAGTTTCCAAATGTTCTATTATAAGCTTGCATTGTTATTATGATTGGGGGAAAATGGTGATCAACAAAATATTTGTTGAAGTTAGCTCATCTCAGAGAAACATGTAATAATGTCTATTTTATAACACTTGAAGTATTTATGTAACCTTTTGGGAAAAGGTTTTGTTTTTGTTTTTGTTTACATGCCTTAGACAAATATTACATGCAATAGTTCCTGCCCTTCATCTTGTAGTGTTTTCAATGCTTCCACAGCAAAAGTGTTAATCCCTAACAAATAACACGTTGGCTATTACCTAGGCTCCTTACAAATATCCTTCTTTAGAACAAACTCTAATGTATTGCAAAGCTATAGCGGAATCATTTAGCAAGCAAATGTTTGCTGATGAGCTTTTAAAGAGGGTGAATCTAGCAAACAACCAAAAGTCATTATGCACTTGATTTCAGTAGAGCCTATTTAAGTAATGACTCAGATTTGAATATCAGCAACTGTGGGGGCTACTAAAGGAAAGATATTTTGAAATCATTTGAATAATAGTTTACAGACTGCTCTTAGTCAATGCTCACACAACCCTGAGTGTCACTTGATATCATTCCTTTTATTTATGGGTACACACAAGGCAAGGGAAAAGCTGGTACTCCAACCCAAGTCTTGATTCCCAGTTTATTTTTTTCTTTGGACCATTTTTCCATGCTAACTGAAGTAAGTGAGTATTTTAAGCATGAATAAAGTAACTGAAGCAATGAACCATGATCTACAACTTTACTAACCACTGCTTGCTATAGAGAAGAGTTCAAATGTACCCCTACACTTTTCTACACTCTTGTGGCCCCAAAGAAAGGGCCATTGGTAGCACAGGGAAAGGTCTACAGGCCCATCAGGAAGGCTTCATCCAGACCATTATCACCAGCGTGGTGAGTTCTGCCTCAAAGCATGATGGGTTCTCTTCCCCAGTACTTTTAGAATTTGGAGAAAGGGCAGGATGGGGTGAAGGGCAAAAGGATGAGACCACAGGCTTTCAGGAGGCCACCCTCAGATGGGGCTCAGGGAGCATGTCTGATTGTGGAATTTCCATGTGGGAAGCATTGAGGAACATGACAGAATGAGGAGTTTAATAGGGAATGTGCTGCAATGCACACTACTTGGCTATTATCTTCTAGGTCAGTTCCACTCCCCAACCCAAGCCTGAATGTTTAAAGACATAAGCCAAAACACCAAAACAATCCTAATCTACATATTTTCTGATGGCTTGGCTAAATTTATATTTTAAGGAAAAAAATAGCTTAAATTTAAAAACACATACTCTTTTTCAGTTAAAAAAAGATATAGTATTTTAAAAAACTCTAAACTTTATATGTAAGTATACAAATTAATAATATAAAACAATTAAAACAATAAACATATTGTTAATTATATCTATTGTCCTCCTAACAGAGCAACCAAATCTCACAAATATTCATGATCAGCCTGTTAAATTGGAGATGAGTCACTTCCAAGATTTTCACTTCAATTTCCTTTGGCTCGTAAAATAACAGATCATGATTTAGTTTTTTGATGTTTCTATAAATTTAGATTGAAATAAATACAAAAATATATTAGTACATCAATATACCAGTGCTTAAATATATATATTACTATAAATATATATTATATATAAGTATAAATATATATTTATAAATACTTATATATTTATACTTATATATAATATATAACTATATAATATATAGTTAGAAATATTTATATAAAACTATATTTTATATGTAATATTAATTTTTGACAAAGGTGCCAAGATACTTAAATGATTCTTCTTGGATAATCTTTTAAGCAAATGATGTTGGAACAACTGGATATCTATATTGAAGAACCTGAATCTCAACCCTTATCTCACACCATATATAAAAATTAACTCAAAATATTTCACAGGCCTAACTGTACACACTAAAACTATAAAATTTCTAGACAAAGAACTTCAGGAGAATATCCTCGCAATTTGGGGTACACAAAAATTTCTTAAGAAATAGGAAGTTTTAACCACAAAATAGAAAAATGAGAAATCATATTCCATTAAAATTAAAACTTCTGCTTGCCAAAAGAAACTATTAAGGGAGATCAAGTCAAGATGGCAGAGTAGGTAAATGCTGTGCTTACTTTCTTTCATGACCACATCAAAATTACAACTAAACTATGAAACAACCATCATTGAGAATTGCCTGAATTCTTGCTGAACAAAAGCCCTACAACTAAGGATATACAGAAGCCACCTCGAGACTGGTAGGAGGGTCAGAGAGGTGGAACGGGGTGTCCCACAACCATGTGTAACCATTAAAAATTGGGAGGGATAGTCAGCTGCAGAGGTTCCCATGGAGGAGCAAGGGGTCCCAGAGCCACACCAGGCTCTCCAGCCCAGGGTTCCAGTGCCGGGAAAAAAAGTCCCCATAATTTCTGGTTGTGAAAACCAGTAGCGATTGTGGCTGAGTAGGAAAGAGAGCAGCTACTCTCAAAGGTGCTTCTCTTGGAGGGCCCATGTACAGACTTATACACTGATGAACTCACTTGATCTGAGCTCCAGTGCTGGGGCAGCAGCTCAAAAGGTGCCAGGGACACACAGGAAGGAACTAAATTGTCTAGCTTCAGGGTAAAGGCTGGAGGGTCAACTTTCTCCTGGATGGAGGAGCTGGCAGAAGCCATTGTTTCTTTGTTGAGCTCTGGCCCCCCTCCCCTGTGTGCAGATGCAAGTGACCACCATATATTAGTCTCCATCAATTTGGCTAACACTGTTCATTCACCACACCATGGTACTTCAAGACCTTGCCTTGACCACCTTTCCGGCACACCCAAGTCACTTTCAGTGGGTTTTTTTTTGTACAAACTGCCTGCCTTGGTTCATGCTGTGGACTTTTCTAAAGTCTCTCAAAGATTCACAAAACCCAAAGCAGCATCTGGCTTCAGCATGTCCTGTACCTCTGGCTGAGCAGCCCAAAGCCCAGCGCTAGTGACAGCTGGCCTTTGTTTGCAACTTGGTCTCTCAAGGCATCTCCAAGCATACACAGATGGTAGCCATCTGCAGATTGCTTTGTGGCTCATGCCAGGTAGCCCTGGCCAGGGCACAGGCTGTGGCTGAATTTAGCCTGTAGCAGTCACCCTCCCGGGCGACCTTGGGGCTGGCATGCCCAGTGGCCAGACTTGAACAAAGCTGCCTCCTGGCTGCCTCCAAGGATGGCACACCTGAAGGGCACATTGGGCAGGCACCAGAGCCCTGCTAAAGTGAATCCTGTTCCATAGGGTCAGCCCCTCTACACCTCCTTCACTGTAGTTATGGCCAGTCCTCATAACCAATGAGCCTGAGGGTTAATCCCTCCCATTATTGTGCAAATAGCAGCCAAGTATCAACTAAAGCAGGAGGACACACACAACCCACAAAAGGACACACATGGAGCACCAGGCTCTAGTCACCAGGGAGACTGCACCACTGGGCCCCACAGGACACTTACTACATAAGGCCACTCTACTAAGACCAGTCCTACCTAAAATGTAGAAACAAACTCAGTGAGACAGCCAAAATGGGGAGGCAAAGAAACACATCCTAAATAAAAGAACAAAACAAAGCTCCAGAAAAAGAACTAAACAAAATGGAGACAAGCAACCTACCAAATGCAGAGTTCCAAACATTGGTTGTAAGGATGCTCAATGATCTCAGGAAGAACTTCAACAAAGAGATAGGAAACATAAAAATAGAGATAGAAGACATAAAAAAGAACTAAAGAAATAAAGAATACAATAACTAAAATAAAGAATACATTACAGGGAATCAATAGTAGATTACATGAACCAGGGGACTGAATCAGAGATTTAGAAGATAAGGTAGCAGAAAACACCCAAACAGAACAGCAAAAAGAGAAAAGAATCCCCCCAAAATGAGGATAGTTTAAGGGGCCTCTGGGACAATATCAAGCATACCAACATTTGCATCATAAGGGTACCAGAAGGAGGAGAGAGAGAGCAAGGAATTGAAACCCTATTTGAAGAAATAATGACAGAAAACTTCCCTAACCTGGAGAAGGAAATGGATATTCATGCCCAGAAAGTGCAGAGTCCCTTGATGTCCTGAATGTCATTAAAATGTCTTCCTTTCAATATTTCCTTTATCTTTGGGTAAAGCAAGAAGTCATTGGGGTCCAGATCAGGTGAGTAAGGAGGGTGTGCTAATACAGTTATTTGTTTACTGGCTAAAAACTCCCTCACAGACAGTGCTGTGTGAGTTGGTGCATTGTCGTGATGCAAGAGCCATGGATTGTTGGCAAAAAGCTCAGGTCGTCTAACTTTTTCATGCAGCCTTTTCAGCACTTCCAAATAGTAAACTTGGTTAACTGTTTTTCCAATTGGTACAATTCATAATTAATAATCCCTCCATTTATATAAAGTTCTAAAGCCTTCAAAACTTATCAGTGGTGATAGAAATTAGAACAGTAGTAGCCTAGGATTGGGATGAAGGGAAACATGGATGGTATGCTTGACTTCAAACAGAAACTATACTGGGTTATGAAAACATTCAACATCATTGTTGTGTGGTCATACATAGGTGTATACATTTGTCAAAACTCATCAAATAATATACTTTAAATCTGTGCATTTTATTGTAAGTTATACCTTAGTCAGTTGATGAATAACAAAGTTTTAAAATACGTGTTTTCTATACTCTATTCTATTTCAATGTTTTGAAAATGCTTGTTATAACCCACAACACTGATTTCACAACCTATTAATAGGTCAAGTCCGATAGCTTGCAAAACATAAATTTTCGGATAAGAGAGGAAAGGGGGGAGAAGGGAGGGAGGGTAATTGATTGATCAATTGCTTGATTGATTCAGGAAACTAAAAAAGAAACATATCTAAGAAATAGGGTAAAAGGATAGAAAACATCAGAAGTGAGTGACAGGAAGAGGGATCCCTGTTTCTATGATCTGTCTTGCCCAGATCAATGCCTGCTGATTCTAAGTGTACTTCTCTCACCTGAAAAACCTTATCTAAATCCCCCTACTCTGGGCCTTCATCTCCTATCAGCATCCCTGACCACATTATTCTGCTGCCTTTTACCTCTTGGTCATCTAAAAGCACTTTTTCTTTTCTTTTCTTTTCTTTTCTGTTTTTTTGGCACTAGGATCACAAAGTCCTCTTGGGGGATAGGGTGAGGGGGTGGGGGGATAAGGGAGTTCCTGATGGCTTCCTCCATTTCTGACCCTCTTTCTCCATCCTTCTACTGATGGATCTTTCTCCATTTTTCTCTTTCCCTGTGTATCTAACCTCGTCTTTGACCTGATTTCTTCTCTCTCTCTCTCTCCTGCAAAATCAATGCAAAACACTATGATGGTTCAAAAACTCAACTGCACAAGCACTAAAGAGGGGCGGCTATTCAAGTGAAATGTACAGGGCATTGTCTCTCAAACTTTGGGAGTCCCCAGACCTGGGGGAAAGCCTCTGAAGGTCAACAAGGTGGCTTGGCTTCCATTTTAAGACATTCTAACCTGGGAGTTCTGTCGTCTGTGATTGTGAAAAGAGCTGCGATGATCCTATGAAACAATAATGGACAAATGTGGTGGTATTCAAGAGAAAGGACAAACAACTGGAGAAGATTCAGCAAATGAAAGCTTATGGAAGGAGGAGGATGTGGGGACACAGTGGACAGACTGGGTAAGTAAAACTCTGACAGCAGGAAGCCCAGTTAGCAGGCTGGATCGGTGCCCAGCCCTGGGATAGTAAGGATCTAAATTACCTATAGCAGCAGAAAAGGAGAAAAGAGATGAGAAGTGTTTCCAAAGAAGAACCTCAAGTTAGTGTGTTGGCCTCCTTAGGCTGGACCAGGTTTTATAAATCTTCAAAGACATGAGAACACTGTTAAAGTTATTCTGAAGGTAACCCAGAACCCAGTCTTGATAGCTCTTGCAAACTTAGAGCAGGCAGAACATTAAATTACTCAAAGGAGAACAAAGCATAGGAGAGCTTTTGATGATGCAGAGCTGAAGCTTAG
>NW_017732173.1:0-15190 GCF_001890085.2 Hipposideros armiger | reverse complement strand
CTTAATTGGAATAACTTTTCAAAAATAAGAAATAACACAAAAGGTAGTATGCACTGAAAGGTCCAGGATGACCACATACAACCCTAGCATTACCCTCCCTTATCAGTGTGTAGTTGCTGCTTTGTGTTTGAATAAAAAGAGTTTGAACTAAACATGTTATAAGTAACTCCTCACAATGTCTATTGTCCTTTACTCACAACTTTTAAAAATTTGGCTTCATGTAGTTATTTAGATGTTCCTAATTTGGAGGCTAGCAATGATCATTTTTACCATTTCTGAAAAGCATCTTTCTAGTTCATTCTGAAGATGAAAGGAGAGTGCAGTACACCTCTTATCCCTTCAATATGTAGTAAGATTTTTGCCTGGAAACTTGAATTCTTTTTTTTATTGATGATACCTGTAATTTATTTACCCCCTAGTTTTATTGAGATATAACTGACATACATAATTTGACACACATACAATATTTGACTTACAAATATTGTAAAATAACTACCACAACAAGTTTCGTTAACAGGAAACTTAAGTTCTTTCTTAGAAGCATTCTTTTAACTGCCTACCAAAACAAATTAATCAAGGGCTAAGAGTTCAAATTCTGGCTCCCCACTTTCCAGCTGTGGGACCCAATTAGTGTCTGTTCTTATTTCCTCATTGGTAAAGGAAGACATTAATTACCATCTCTTTGGGAGTTGTGGGCTGAGATCACCTGGAACAATGCTGTTATGTGGTAAGTACTCAATTTCAGCCATTATTACTATTGGCCACATAATGTAGTATTATGAGTGTAGTGGAGGCTGTGACTGACTGTGCAGATCCCCCTTTGGGAATGAAGAAGGTTTTTTTTCTAGCTTCTGGGAATGCTGCCCCCCAAAAGCTTTCAGCTGTTAGCCCTCTTGGAGGACTGCCTTGGCTAAAGAACACTGCCTGGCCTGAGAACACGCATCCTTCCAGGGGCAGCCTGAAACCAATCAGTGATCCACCTGGGGATATAAAGATCCAGCCCCTTCACTCCAACCTAGGACAGGTCAGAGGGACAAGCCTGCTCCAGAGTTTCCACAGAGTTGGCTAAGGCCTTTGTCTGGCCTACATCGCAGCCCAACCTCTCCCTCTGTCTAGTCCTGCTTCCTTCTCTTCCTTTTTGCAGCTGTTGATCCCAAGGGCACTACCTAATAAACATCCTTCATGCCAATCTGCATCTCAGTCTGTGTCATTCCCTCCTGGAATTTTTTTTTTTAATATGGTTATGTGTCTTACCTTCCTTCCAATGATCCCTGACAACGGTCCCACTGCTAAAGAGTAAAAGAGGCAAGAACCAGTGAGAGGTGAACCAGAAACTTGAGTATGTGATTATCTCTGGAGCTGGGTCCTCCTTGGTTTCTGCCTCAGTGAGTAAACAAGATACTTAACAATTCTGCCTGGAGTTATCTGGAATAACCCTAGAACTTCCCTCATTTCATGGCAGCTAACAAATGGGTGGCTGGAAAGATAATAGGTACCATAAAATTATGCATGGGGTTATCCAATCCCATGTATATTTGTTTAGTTCATTAGATTAGAATCAAATGACATTTACTGATGGCTTACTAATTGGTAGGTAGTTTGCATGCATCTCATTTAACCACTCAGTGAGGTAGGTATTTGTACCACCACTTTGCAGACAACTGACATTTTGCAGGCTTTCATCTCTATTCACTAAAATAATCAAACATGTCCTCAGGATTTTTATTTTAAAACAAGTGATTCCTTTTTCTCTTTACCTCAGTAAACATTTAGACAATAGGGCATGACTCTACAGTTATCTGCAGAACGGCTGTTCACTAACTGGGCACTTTTCCCATGTGTGGTACTAAACTAGGGGCTCTGGGGAAGAAAGCAAAGTCTGATGATGCAATCACTGACCCAAATTGCTTGTTCTGGAGTTAGACAAATACTCAATGCATAGAACATTAAATAGCAGTTCAAGAAGTTATGTGATAGGACCCATAGGACCTAGGAGCCACCTTCCAAATTCCAAATCAACAGATATTTCCTAAATCCCAAATATCCAAAGCAGGTAAACCACCTTTGTGTACATTTCTGCCGTTTCTCTTTACCATTCAGTAAAAACAGATTAAGTTTTCTTTTTATCACCTCTCCTTCCATTTCCCCTTTAATGACCTATTTCTGGTCCTTCTCACTACTTTTGCCTGGATTTTTCCCACAACCTCTGGGCTGGTATCCCAGCAAAAATGGCTGGTTCCTCCAACCCAGATTTTGTATCCCTGCCAGACCCACCTTGGCAAAATACTACCTGCGTTATTGTGTTCTTCTGCTCACAACCCTTTTATGGTTCCCATTGTCTGCAGGGTAAAATCTAATTATCTTAGATTGGCATTCATCCCAGTCCCATTTCCAATCTGACTACCTACGAATATTTTCATTTCATCTAGAGTAACTCCTTCTGTTTTCCTAGCATGCTGTACCCATTTCTGTATCCTTGACTCAGTTCTACTCATGCCTCTTACTGTGTCAAACTCAAGCATCATGTCTTTTATCAAACCCACTCTGGTCTCATAGCATTAATTTGAATTTTTCTCACACACCTCCTTGGACTGCTATTTCATGTTCTTCTATGTGCTTAGTATCTATGAGTTCAAGGGCAAACAATTCAGGATCAGTGATTGCATCTGCCCGACTTCACTGTCTTCCTCAGAGCTTCTAGTTTACTGTTAGAGCTAGAGTAAGTGCCTAGTTATTTAACAGCCGTTGAACAAAAAAAAATGTAGAGTCAAACTTTATTGTCTAAAAGTAAACTTGCCCTTCACATTTCCTAATTTTTGTATTCAATTCTGCAATATCCTCATTGCATGAGTGCTGGATTTTGCCATCTCTGGGTATCTCAATTACAAATAGCAACTCTTGAAAGTAAAAATCTTTTTACTCTAAGTCAGTGCTGTCCAGTGGGATGTTCTAATATCTATATCTATGCTGTCCTGTTTGTAACCCCACGCCACATGTGGCTACTAAGCACTTGGAATGTGCCTAGTACAATTAAATTTTAATTTTATTTCATTGTCATTAATATAAATAGCCACATGTGGCTAGTGCATATTATATTGGACAATGCAGGTCTAAGTTTTCACAGGCAAATGAGAAAAGAAGGTAGATGGTATTAGCCTCAGAGCTTTTCTATAACCACTCTAAACTGTAAGTAATACACAGTAGTATTGAGGAGTGATGTCATGAGGTTCCTGGCCCTTTCACTGATATAATACACAGCTTCAGCTAGATCTATACCTATTAGCTGTTTGTTGACCAAACATCTCTATTTTTATGGTCCAATGGAATTCCAGAAGCCCAGCTCAAGTGATCTCACAGGAGATAGAATAAAATTCTCCCACATGATACCCTTTAATAATAGAAACCAGCTCATCTCTGAGGGTCTCACTTCAAGTAGTTTGCCAAGACCCCCAATTCTGTCATTATGTGTGTGTTCCTATTTTAGGATCAAGGAAAATTTTTATGAGAAATAATACTTTCCTATAATTGTGTATGTTAATGGAGGACAAACATGGCAAAAATAATTGACACTGACATTTACTCATAAACCCTCTTTTGGATAAATATACCCATTCTCACCAAACTATATTAGTCAGTATGTGGTCAAGTTATCTAATGTCAACTTAAGCTCTTCAACAAAAATATCAGAAAGCATTTAATTGTAGTCTTTACAATTTTTGGAAGCAATTTATGTATATTATGTAAGGTTCACATCAACTCTTTAAGGCAGGTACTACTATCCTCCCCATTTTACAGATGAAGAGATTGAGTCACAGAGAGGTCACAGGATATGCCCAGATTCATGCAGCTAGCACACAGCAGAGCCAGGATTTGCACCAAGCATTCTAACTCCAGTGTCTTTGCTCTCAACCACTCTGCTATTCTCCTGCTGAGCCCATTCTGAGGCATTAATACACATTCATTCATTCAGTCCAAACTCAGTATATAATGAGCACCAGCTGCTCATGTATATCAGGCACTGTGCTAGCTGTGGAATGGAAAAGCTGTGCCCTCCATCATGGAGCTGTGGCCTAGAGAACTTGAAGAACCCCATCCTAGTGACTTGTTATCTACCACTGGGTTTGCTCTGAGGACCATATCACCTACACGGCCAGAAAAGTTTACTAAGGAAACAAGACCATTAAGCAGAAGAACACCTGTCAGGTAAGGGCTAGGAATACTTTCCTCAGAATATCAGTTTGGGGATGAGTCTTGAATGTATTAAACCCCTGATAGAATGAAAAGACAAGCCCAGGGCCATTTCAAGACTATCTAACAAAACCTCACCTTCTCTCAAGATGTAACCCTCCCCACTCCTGGAGTGGTCCACCTGAGATATTCTCTCTCCTGGGAATATCCTTTCCCATTTCTCTGGCTGACTAGCTCCTTCTTGGACACCATTTAGGATTTTGCTACTCAAAGTGTGGAACCTTGGACCAGTAGCATCAGTATCACCTGGGATCTCGTTAGAAATGCAGAATCTCAGGCTCCACTCCAGACCTACTGAATAAGAAAATGCATTTTAGCAAAATCCTCAGGTGATTCTTATGTCCATTCTTGTCTAAAAAGTAGCAAGGTAAGACACAGCTCGGCACTGTCACTTCCTTCAGCCCCCTGGCATGAGGGAGATTCTTCTCCAGGAAGTGCCCACGATCCCCCAGTCTTGGTTCCACCACTGAGGCTTGTGGACTCTGCCTCCTTCCTGGATTCCTGGAGGGCAGCTATGCTGTCTTATTTCTCTTGGTTTCTCCAGTGCCTATAACAATACTGAGTAAGCATCAGATGAACAAATGAATGAGTGGCTTTGAAGAAATGTGGAAAGCGTGCTTTGAAACTTTAGCGTCATGTTGCCTGGAGCACATCTGGAACCTGGAATTTGGCATTTCTCCCCTCCCAGCTGCTCAGGTCACCACCTAGATAGGAGAATGGCCTCTCTGAATGCACCTAACTTCAGCCTACAGGCCTGAGCCAGGGCTGGGGCTTCTCTGGGCCTTCTGCTTTTAGCCACCTATTCACAAAACCCAGCAGGAAAGCCCCAGCAAACAAGGGTGGGCCCTCTGCTGCTGAGCACAGCCACCTCAATAAAAGCTGGTTGCTTCCTGTGGGGCCCAACCCAGACTGGCATCCCGCCCCACTGGGGGTTCCCCAGTGCTCAGGACGCCAGGGCCTCTCCCCTGTTGCTTGGGTTTCTGCAGGGGCTGAGGGCACGCCCTGCCTCTAGAGGGGTGGCTTCAGTACCTCAGAGTCAACAGATGCTGGGCTGCTTCAAACTTAACTCCACTTTAATCTTCAAAGATCCTGCAAAAGCAGACAGGGGCTCTGAGCCTGCTTCTCAGAGAGTGACTGTGGACTAATTTGGCTCGTACACAAGCTGACTTGGGGGGGTGTCTGTCTTCATTTTTAGAGAACTTGGGAAAGGGGCTTTACCCTTTAACAGTGTCTTTCTTCTGTAAGTAGGTTTCTTTTTACTTTTTTTTTTTTAAAGCATTTTCGGGAGCTGTATGAGGTTGGGTAATGCCCAAGGCTTTGCCAACCTCGTTGGGATATTTTTTTCACTTGTAACATATGCAACCACAGATGCTGCTGCAAGCATCATGCGGCTCACGCCCCAGAGCTGGGAGGGAGACACACCTCTCACTTCCCTCTGACCACTGCGTTTTGTCTCTTCCCTTTCCTGCTTAAATTACTGAGTTGTCCAAACTAAAGGGAGCGTAGGAAAGACAAAGCAATTGCCCACTTATAAAACAGTTAGTGAAACAAATTGCTTTTTCATTTTTTAAACTGTTAGAAGCATTTAATTTTTTATGTGATACTTCTATGTGCTCAATACAGAGAAAACCATTCTTAATATTTTGGTAAATTGCTCACTAGATATCCACAGCCCTGGAATAATGTGAGTTTGGATGGAAGGTGACCAGGGATTAGCTGTCATCCACCTTTCAGTTCCCACTTCCACTTCAATACAAACCTACATTTCATGCAGTTCAGAATTGTGGGCCCTATTCATTACATTATGGTGGGTTTATTGTACTTAGATAGTTGAGCTAAAACTATGTGCAAGTTTCTAAGCTAATTATTATTACTTTTGCTTAAAAGAATATTAAGAGTGTTCTCCCATGTGAATTTTTTTTTTCTATTTTCTCATTTGTCAAACAGGTTTAAGGAGAAGATAAATACATTGTTGGAAACTAGGAGGTTACTAATCTGTCATAACAAGGTTTAAATGAAATAATATATTCAAAGTCCTTAGCTTGGGCCCCAGCATATAGTACACTCTTCATAAATGGCAGGTATGGCCATAGATTATTACCAATATCTTGTTTTAATGCTAGCATAATATTTCATTCTAAGTAGCATAGTTAACCATCCTTTTATTGTACTAAGCTTACTTTTAATTCTTTCTATTTAAAATTGTAGGACTGTAACAATTACCTTTGACTATCATTTTCTGTTTCCATTGTAAATATATTATCTCTTTAAAATGGATGACTACATTGGATGATATGAGCATTTTAAAGACTTTTTATTATATATTGGCAAATAGCTGCCAAGTGATTGTACCAAATTTCCCACCAACCATGAGTGGGATTACCTATCTTTTGGCATCCTCACTAGCAGTAATTTTTTTGTTGTTGTTTTTAAACCTGCCAATTTGATAGGTGAAAATTAGACTTCATTGTTGCTTGATTTTGCATTATTAAAAATTAACAATGAAATTGAATATTTTTCTGTATTTATTATTTGTATTGCCTCTTTTATGAATTATCTCTTCAAGATCCTTACAGTAAAATATATTTTATTAATCAAATCCTCTAATGGTTTGGGTTTTCTTTGTGTGTGTGGTGCTTCTTATATCAAATTCATCAGAAACACAATCACTTTCTACATGTAAGTGGAAAGGCTAACAGTGAGACCATTTGGGATTTTATTAGATGTAGTTAAATTTAATCACACAATGAATAAATATTTGGCAAAGGGCCACTCCATATACCCATACAGTAGTCTTTAACACAGATTCTGTCTAAGATTTAATTAATGGGAGAGAAAAGGGTGGACAACAGCCAGAACCTAGGCAGCAGGAGGCATCTGACAGCCCATCTTATCTGTGCTTAGCCCTAAGTGAGCATCTGAGCCTAGGCAGAGAGACACTCAGAACTCAGGTGACACACCCAGCTCCCCCAGCTGGCATCCTGTGATTTGGCTAAGCCATAAGAGTGGGAGGTGATAATGATGGAGCACGTTACACAGGCAGAGGCTGCCACTTCACACCCCCACCTCTCACGATTCCCATTTTATTATACAAATAAGGAAACCACAGCTTGAAGAAGTTAAGCTGTCAAAAGTCACAGAGTAAGTGGCAGAGCCAGAATTCAAACTTGGGCCTAGTGGATCCCAAAATGGATACTCTCAGCCTCCAAACGACACAGCTTTCCTTAAAAACAGGGTCTCTGAACACAAGAAGTTTACAAATTTATATCCTCAGAGCCTCAAATAAAACTTTTAAGCTCCAGGCAACTTACTAATTTTTATCCTCAGAGTAAAGTAACTGCTTCCAGCAAAGGAGCCCAGTTCCCTGTGCACTCCCCAAGGGAAGGACGGAAGGACTCCTGGTACATCGCCAGCCTGCATCCTTCACTTCAAGAGAGAAACTGAGGTCAAGGGTCATCCTGCTCCCAGAGAAGTGACTGTGACTCAGTTTCCTCTTCTGAAAAAGGGAACCATTCCTTAGATGGGTAAAATTACTACAGAATATCAGATCCTGAGGACTGTTTCATAGATACTGTATAGCATTTATCATTCTCACAATGCCTGCTGACAAATAATGATTAAAATTATGGTGAAAGTCATTTGCAAGTACAATGCAGAATCTCCCAAGAGTTCTTCCAAGAGTTCTAAGTCCATCCCAGCAACGTTTTAACTTCCAGAGCAGGTTTCCCCACCAGCCCTTCAATCTCTGCAGTGTGGGGACATGCCATAGAATTACCTATAATCTGCCAGTGAAAAACAATGACTTGAGCTTTAGTCCCCCCAAAACATTTATTTAACATAGTCATAGCCTGTTTTCTTTTAAGGCTGACTTAGTTTCTAAGTGGTACTGATCCATGATACCATGTTGATACTTATGATTGGTATAATACATCTTTCTTTTCCAGTAATTGTAGAGTTATGAAAATATTCATCCCTCTGAGCTACAGAAATCATTTTTCTCATTTATGTTCTGTAAAAGTACTAAGTGCAATTTGTCAGAAAGGGATTGAGATCCACACGCTTCCATCTCTGAATCCTAAACTGGAGGGAAAGTCAAAAAGTACGTCCCGGGGGCCGGCCGAGTGGCGCGGTGGTTGAGAACTCGCTTGGGATGCCAGAGGGCCCCGGTTCGGATCCCACATATGAGGGCCAGTGACACTGCCCTCCACAGCTAAGATGCTGAACAACAGCTCAACCTGGAGCTGGGCTGCTGTGAGTCGCGGCGACGGCGTAGGCTGCAGCCCCTGCTGTAGTGGGTTGCCATGGGCTACCGCATGTAGCCAGCAGCCAGCGTGAGCGGCCAGCAGCCAGCATGAGCGGCCAGCAGCCGCAGTGAGCAGCCGTCCAGAAGCCGGCGACTGATCTGCCTTGCCAGGGAAGAGCGCAATGATGGTGCCAACTTGGGCCAGTGAAGCAGCGTCCTCCACAACTAGATTGAAGAACAAAACGACAGCAACTTGTCTGTTCCCCTTCCCCCAATTCCCCATCACTGTTCCCATCCCCCCAATTACCCAATTAAAAAAAAATCTTTAAAAAAAAAAAAGTACGTCCCGGTAAACCCCATGACTTCACACAGCACTGTTTTTAATTTCCAACTTGCATCTATACGCAGGAACCAGTTTAACTACCTGGAGTGTTCAAAACAGTTAACTGAGTTTGCTTCTGCTTCTGCAAAGCAAGCTGAAGTTAACTGCTTTTGCCTGAATTAAACAAATGTTGGCAGTGCTATCAGGACCTGGCATGGCCAGATGGCAGTTGCCACACCTTGCCAGTTACCAATCAGCATTCAACAGCTGGGCTTGACCAAACAACAACTGCCCTTGACCCTGGCTTCTGATCATCTGTTGCCTATAAATAGAAGCTGGGTGTCAAGAAAAGAGAGCAAAGTACTTGACACCAGCAATTCAAGAAATCCATCTGAAACAGGTTAATGTATTGAGCTAGTTTCAGGAATACTTGAGAATGGAAAAACATACTATCTAATAATTGATCATTTCTGAAGCAAGAAGTGATGGGTGCTTTTATGAAATGAAGGCTAGGATATTTCCAGATACGTATGCAGCCATGTTGAAAACATGATGTATCAGTGTTTGAAGTCTCCTGGGTTTGACAGATATCAACTGTTGGAGTTGCTTAAGAAATAGGAGAGCATTTCCAAAATCCAGTGTCATGCTTTTTCTAAACCAAAAGATACAGAGTCAAAAACGTTGCAAGATCACCATTCTGCTTCATGTAATGTATCTTAACCCACTTATTAAATTTCATATTAGAGCTGAAGATTGAGAGATAAGTGTTTTGTGGACTCAGATCTGGACTGGGTAATTCTAAAAGAAAAATATTGGGAAGAGAACCTCCACACGTTATGTGGTTAAATAGCCCTCTTTTCCAAAAGCAAAAGACAGCAGGTGGGAAAATGACATTTTTAGAAACAAAACTGAGATTACCTTAGATCTGCTGGATGAGATGGGAACCACACATTCTGAAGGAAATGGAAACAGCCCAGTAAGAAACGGAAAAGCAGCACAGTGAAATAAAATAGAAGAAAAAAGGAAAATAGCTAAGTTTGTGCTCCAGAGAGATTTTCACTAAACCACCATGCCATTACACAAAGCTGTGCTTTGAAGGTTAAGACGCGCACACACAGGCAGGCCCAGGGGCCTCTCTCTGTGTCCCCTCTCACCCTGGACAGCTGGGGATGTCTTTCACTGTTGACAACTAGGGCTGGGGAGTGTGTGGGCAGAACCAGCAACTGTGGGCTTGGCGGAACTCCACAAAGCCAAGGGCAAGCCAGCTGGGCAGAGCCTGGCATTGCAGAGCCTCTTGTCCCTCCCTCTGCCAAGACGGTTCCACCTAAGCAGAGGCCTGTGGAGTTCAGAGCAGTGGATCCAACCTTGTTGCTAAGGAGACCCTCTTTCAAAGTCAGAAACAGCTCTAAGGATCCCATGTGCAAGTAGTTATAATTTGAGTAGACAAAAGAACGAAAGCTCTTAGGAATTCATAAGGCTATTAAAAATAATTTGTATTTTGTTCCCTACCATACCATCTATATAGATTTGGGAATGAGTTATACAAAAATCTGTGAAAGAAGTTACTTTCTCAGTCTACAGATGAATTACAAGTCCCCTGGCCATTCTGAAGCTCAGGCAGAACATTTGATCATGTAATCTGACTTCAGGGCTGACCACTTGATTAAAAATTGCATTATTTATGCCTCTCTGGTGTTGTGGCATTGGAGGCTTGAAACCACTCACTGTGGTGGCCCTTTCCCTGATTTTAAGTGCATTGATTTCCTTTTTTGATATGTTGGTTGCTTTTCGATCCATGGTTGGATTTAAAAAGAGATTTAGTTTATCAGATTTCTTGTTTGCTTTTCATTATTCAAACTAACCTCAATCCAAATTTGGAGGATCTCTTTTACCTTGCCCGCACACTGGTCTTCCTTTTCTAGGAGGTTCTGAACACATTATACCCAGGTCTCAGGTCACTGTTCGCTCACTGAGAATCTGACAAAACCAGTGTTATCTCAGCAATGAAGGTATTTCTCTCACAATCTGGTGCTTGAAAAGCAAATCAAGAAACTGTGATAAACAGTAATTGGCAGAGTTTTAAGTTTCAAAAGAATTCCCATAATTGTGCAAATGTCTCTCAGACAGCAGACTTGCAAACTGTTAGGGGGCTGCAGCCCCCACACACTGGGGTAGGCTGCCTGATAAGGCTGGTTTTCCACAATTCAGATTCTCTGAAGAGAGCCCACCTAAATCCATGACCAAACATTTATTTATTTTTTTTTACTTTGAAGACCATTCTAATTCATAAGGCCAGCTATTAGATTTATCAAAGAAAATCATAGAATAGAAATAACCTTGGGAAAGTCCAGTTCTAAAATTTTATACACCAGGAAATGGAAACCTGATTTTTTGGAGCCCAGAACAGATGCTGGGAATATCATTTCTCAGCTGTTTTACCTGAAGTATATGAGCCAGGCTCCACTTTGAATATCTAAAATGGAGAAACACTGGTTACCTCAAAGTAAATAAAATGGGCCTTCTTGGGTATAACCTACACTTGGTGCATGTACTGTGCTATGTTGATGGAGAGTAATGACTTTGCTGGAAGGCACCATGCCTCTTGGTGGCTTATCAAACCATGACCAACAAGAGTATGGCACCTGATTTTCCCATTTTGAATTCCATCTCCATTTTCTAACCATTCCCGGAAACTCTGAAGCCACCTAAAATGGTGACCCCCCCCCCAGCTCAGATTTTCCTGAGGGTGGGATCACCAATGAGGCCAATCAAGTTGCTTTGCTAATTTTGACATTGCTTGTGTCTATCTCTGCAAGCTGAAAGCTGACAAAAATGAGTATGGTTGAAATGGATCACTTCATAAGTATCTAGGCGTGTGTATCAGTCAGGGTTAACCAGAGAATCAGAACCAGTAGGAGACAGATATTAAAAGATTTATTGCAAGGAATCGACTTATGCAATTGTGAGGGCTGGCTGGGCAAGTATGAAATCTGCAGGATAGGCAGTCAGGAGGGGCTGCCATGAGCTGGAGCTACAGTTCACAGTTGGAATTTCTTCTTCAGGGAAATGTCAGTTCTGTTTTTAAGGTGTTTCAACTGATTCAGGTTGAATCCACTCAGATTACTGAGGATATTCTCCTTACTTAAAATCAACTGAATATGGACTTTAATCACATCTACAAAATATCTTCATAGCAACATCTAGATTAGTGTTTGGTTGAACACTGGGGACATAACGCTGACCATCACAGAGGGACACTATTCTGTATTCTCTGTGGAATAGGTCTGTGTTGAAGGATACTCACCGTGGCCCCAGCTGTTCTTATCATTGTGTTAGGCACAACGTTGACAACAAATAAATATTTGTTGAATGAATAAATGAGTGAATGAGATCATGACAGGGTGTAGAGGTGTGGGGTAGAGGTGTAGGGGGAGAGCAGGGGAAGGGCAATAGGTCCAGGGCCCAGAGGGATCCCCAGGAGTGTGGGTGATTATTGGGTTTGGGGTTGCAGCACGTCACCCCTAACAACTTTATATGACCAAAGGAAGTAAACTTTTCACCAAATACCTCATCAAAAAAGGAAAATTCATAAAAGGCAAACAAATATGCCTTTGGAGAAGAGTAGACACTCTTTAGTTGTTGGGAAGTCAGGGCAAGAGGAAGGCTATGAGGAGGAATTGCCAAGTTTCCCCATTGCCTCCTCTGCCCAAGCTTTTTCTTTGCTGTCCCATATCCTCTCCTGGTCAGGAAAAACAAGGCAATGGAACAAAGGACTGTGAATCCTAATGTGAGGGGCAGAGCTCATGGGAATGTTGGCTCTCCCACCCAATGGCTATGTGTAAGACTTGGGCTAAGGTACTTTCCTCCATGATCCATAGATTCCTGACCTGGAAAATGGTCATAGTAATATCTAACGCTCTGGACCATGGAAGAGTTATGTGTTGAGAGCAGTGGTGGATTTACCTTGAAGTTGATGAAGTGTAAGCTTCAGGGAATCTCACTTGCACGGGTCCCAAGGCTCAGAGTATCCCCAAGGGATGTGAGAGGAAGTAACAGCCCACCACAGACTAGCAGAGTGTGGAGTGTTATTGCAGCTTCGGGTTATCCTTTGTGCCCTGGTGATAGGGCTGCCAGCACTACCTCCATATTCAGCTGACATCTGCAACCACTTGCACTTTAAGAACTAATTGAATGAATTACTTTGTGGGGAGGGGAAGGTATACAAGTTTTCAAAAATGTTAGCTACTGTTATTATTGAAAAGCCTTACACAATATGTGAGTCAGTACAGGGAAAATAGTAGATGCTAAGATTAACATTGAGCTCTGTAGATGCTCTCAGGAGCTAAATTCTGTCCTGCCTGGGTGTTCACTTTCCTACTAAAGTGAGCTATTTTTATTGGTCTTCAAAGTGAATTCTTTTAATCAGGATATAACAGGTAAAAAAATAGTAGGTTTGCGGGCTTAGTATTAAAAATAAAATGTGGTCTTGATTATCCTATCTTTTTCCACATTTTATTTCTAGAACCCACAGGTTAGTTTCTGGCTAGCAAGAAACTGAGAATGGAGTTGAGTGAGCAGAATAAAGAGATAAAATGAACAAATCAAGCCAGGAACATTTTAAATGAAGCCCAGTTAATGTTCATCTCTTCCAAACAGCTGCCAACCCCTTTTCCCAGCTGAATGAAGATTTCACATTTTTTTGCCTTCAATTACTGGAAAAAATATGGGAGAAGGCCCAACCCCATTTATTAGAACTTGACTAGGCTGCCTCCATTATTATCAGGAGGGCCTTTGGTCCAACTAGACTGAGTGCCTTCCGGAAATTCTGAAATGTGCCACTTTTCTACTATCATGATTTCAATTGTGATAAGAATATTTGAAAAAGCATAACTGCCCCACTTTGTAAGGACACAATAATAAGAAAAATTAAACTTGAGGGGCAGTGGTCAGTTTCCAACTATCGTTATCCAAAATGGTGTAACATGTGGTGTGTATTGTGAAGCTCTGTATGTACCTGTGGAAAATGGAATAAAAACATAATGAGTTAGAGCCATGATACATGTTGCCACAAAAATAAATCTTGTTAGCTTAACTTAATAAAGGTTTGTTTCTTACTCTCGCAAAGCCTTACATAGATCAGGTGGTCCTATTCCATCTTGCAACTATGCCGCATGGAACCTGTGGTCTTCAACAATATTTTGGCAGGAGAATAGAGTGATGGAAGATACACTCTGGTTATTAATTGCTTGATACATGTTATTTTTGCTCACTTTTCACTAGCCAACAACAGCCATATGGCCACAACTAATTGCAGGCGAGGTTGGGAAATGTAGAAGAAGGCACAGATGTTAGGTGGTCACCTAACATCTTTACCACCCATTAGAACTATAAGGAACAAGATGATTGAAGACAACCGCTTATTCGTTAATTCATTGTGAGGACCTACTTTGTGTTGGACCCTGTTCTAGACATCAGGCATATATCAGAAAACACAATGAACACGGCTCTGACCACCATGAAGTTTCCAGTCTAATGGAGGAGGCAGGCATTGAACACATACACAATTCATATCATGTGGATGTGGAAAGTGAAATTCAAAGCAAGTAGCTTTATGCACCCTGGGTGGTTGCCCACACTTTTTCCAGGCAATTCTCCTTTAAATGGTCTGTGCAGATTTCACACCATGGGTCCAGTTCCCTGAACTGTCAGAGGGAAACCAAAGCACACTATCTAGAAGCAAAGGCATCTCCCTTGGACTGTCTAGATGGCATCTTCCCTGGCCTTGCCACTGTCTTGACACTCCATCCCTTATAGTCTATTCATCACACAGCAGCCAGAAGGATCTTTGTAAAATGGAAGTCGGAGCATATCATCTGCTCATATCTCTGCAGTGAGTCTCCATTTCACTCAGTAAAAATCCCAATTGCTCACCATGGTGGTCAACAAGGGCTTACATGACCTGTTTCCTGCTCGCTCCTCAGACCTCTTCTCTTTGCTTGCCCACCTCTCACTCACTCTGCTTCTGCTGCTTGAGCCTTACTGCTGCTGCTCTTCAAATGCACCAAGCACACGCCTGCCATGGGCACTTGGTACCTGCTATTTCCTTTGCCTAGACTTTCTTTCTCCTGACACCCATATGGTTCGCGCCTTCTCTTCCTGAAGGTCCCAGCTGAAATAAATGTCGCTCTATTAGAGAGGCCTTTAGGGTGCACACCTCTCCTATAAAATAGGCCCCTCTTTTCCACCCTCATCTTTCTTTTTTTTCCCCCCTTCCAAGCTGCCAGCACTTTCTGCAAATTTTGATGCAGGCACCTTTTTTCTTCCTTCCTTCCTTCCTCCCTTCCTTCCTTCCTTCCTTCCTTCCTTCCTTCCTTCCT
>NW_017732172.1:787693-798505 GCF_001890085.2 Hipposideros armiger | reverse complement strand
GGCCTTAAGACACACAAATCACACACGGTTGCTAATTGATTGACAGCAGTTTTACTTCTTTGAAAATTCTCAATTAAAACCATGCACTGACCCGATTTGGGGCTCAGTCTTCTCTGGCTGAGTCCCTTGGTCTCGCTCTTATCTTACTTTTGTCTCTTTGACTTTATTCAATCTGCATCGCTTCTCTCGAGACCCATTTGCCCTTGCCATGCAGGACGTGACAGGTTTGTAATTGGAACCTCCAGAATTGTGCAGTGGAGCTGGCTGTCCCATTTCTTCAAGTCTCTCTGGAGGTACACTACATCTCACATGTAACACTTAGGCAGCCTGTAATACTTGATCACTGTTGCCCTGGGGCAAAGGTGAATGAATAATCTTGAATGCAATATAATCTCTAAGTTAGCTTTGTAAATCTTAGTTTTTAAATTATCTAATCACATACAACACAGATTTTAGTTTAGCATTGTGCTGCAAAATATCTTTTGCTGTGTAGGGATGCAAAACTTTTCCCTTCTTCCCTTCTGGGTTTTTTGGCAGGTCTAACAATTAAATTGACATAAAACAGATTAACAGGAGAAAAACAAATTTTGTACATACACAACAACCCCATAAAAGCATGAAACTCCCTGGCAGCAGGTCATTGGCGTGTACTGGACTAAGGAGAAGGAGTTTGGGGCTTTAAAAAAGAGGAAGACAATTCACAGGAAGATGAGAAGAGCAAAAGTTTGGTAAACAAATGTCTGCCAGACCATGCAGATAATTCTTTCTGATATAAAAAATTTTCTTTGGCAATAGCTCTCTTCCTTGTACAGGTCTCTTATCTAAATTCTTTTAGGCAGATAAGGGGAAGGTTAAAAAGCACTTCCTGAGTCTTCTGGACCCTCATTGTCTTCAGCTCAAAATAATCCACATGCCAAAGTGGCACTTTCTGATGTGAAGCATTCTGCTCTCCATCAGATTCATAGATTACTGCATTGTTCTTACAAATGATAAATATATTTCAAAAGGCAATAAACAAAATGTTAAAATAAAATGACAAGTCTTTATTCTGAAGTGGTATCTTTATAAAATTCCAAGTAACTTCAGATGTTACCTTATTATCTCTCATCATATTGCACAAATATAATGCACTCATTAAAATATTGAACACCACACATTTTATATGATACTGCTGAAGCAACTATAATATAACTTGTTTTATTTTATTTTATTTTTAAATCTTTTCACCTGACATGTTATGGAAGTCAATTGTGAGTGGTTTTGAAACTCCAGAATTATGACTATCCCAATAATTCAACCAAAACAGACCTCAATTATTCTGTAAACACCTTTAAACTAAAATTTCAAATTAAATTTGAACAATTACTTAATTTTTAATTGTATAATTATCTTAATATTTTTCATCTTTTATTTTATAGGAACAGAGCATATCAAACAGTTTAAAAGACTCCCAATACTTCTTTAGGTTGTTATCAAGTCCTCAGATGTTATAAAGCAGAAGAGGGTGAGAGACTGACTATACAGACAATGGCCAGACCATGTATAAAAATAGAACTTTGATTCACGACTTGTAGCAACCTACCCAGGAAACCAACACCTTATCTACAATGAGCAACCCAGGAAGCCAGCCTTCTATAAATCATGAAGGGGATCAGAATATGCCACCTTGAAATACATCACTTTGGCATGAGGATTATTTTGAGTTGGTGGCAATTGAGAAATAGCAGGCACAAAAAAAGCTGTCTATCTTCTCCTTATCTGCCTAAAAGCAGGACATAAAATTCCTTTGTGAAATGCTAATCAACAGAGGTGACTCTTGTCACTGGAGATAACACCAACTTGAGTCTGCATAAACCAACCTTAATAAAATAACACATGTTCCATCAGTCTTCCCACAATTTAGTACCCCCATAGCCTGAACCCCTTTCTTCTTTGTCTAGACACTTCAAAATTTGTTGTGCTTTACAAAAATTGAATATAAGCTCCCAGGTCTGATAACCTCTGCATTTTCCCTCTTTTCTGTGAAATATCTGTATGCATGTGAAAGAAACATTTTCTCCTGTTAGTCTGTCTGTTTTCAGTTTAATTTTTATGCCCCAGATACTGAAACTAAGAGGACAGAGGAAAAGTTTTTTTCTCCCCTACAGTTTTGGTGACTCAGATGGGATGGCTGGGACACCCCATTCTCTCTTGTGTACAGACATCAGGACATCTGACAACGCTGAGTCGCAGGACATCTGATAATGCTGGTAAAGATAAATATTCTTAACAAGTTAGCCTTTCAGATTTCTGCAAGGGGTCTGACTGAATGAGGGCAGTAAGTGCCCCTCCTGGTCTAAATTTAGATTAGCAGGAGAAAACACTTGAAGGAACTAATTTTTGGGGTATTACTCTTGGGTGACTGTTCATTTTTGAGTACTCATTTGTTATTGATATTTGTCATTCCAGGGATAACACTGTTTTCCTTTTTATGTTTTATGTGTCTTTCATGATGAGGAGAATCATAGAATGATATTCTCCTTTCATCTTGTGTTGTGTTCTGAAAGGTTGACTTTGATCTCCTTGGCTTTAAACCTGCTGGGGTGGGGGGTTCAGGTTGTCAGACCTGCGTATACAGGCAGCCAGCTGTCCAGTTGGGACCCCAAGAATCTGTAGTTGGCTAGACAGAAATATGAGTTGCTTTCAATTTACAGCTGATGTCCTGCTGACCAGTCAGCTCTCAAAGGGTTCAGCTAAGTTTCTTTTAGTTATCTTTAGGAGTGGTTCTAGGTCTTGGTGATTGCATCTTTTGTACCTTCTTTGGGGACACTTCTTGTGTTCATGGTTAAGCAAGCAATAATAAGGTTTATTGGTTTTAATTTTGAGTCACATTTGGAATAGGTATACATTTAGAAAGAAATTTTAAAGGGCTATTTGGAAACAAATTATATGTTTTATCCACTCATATGGCCTTTAAAAACACTGAGCCATCCCCTTGGTATTTCCAAATTTAGTTTACAGTCTCCATAAGATTACATATTAGGGCAAATAAAAATCTTAAACATCTCCACAAATTGGTAAATTTGTAAAATTGGTAAAACATTTTACCTCTCATTGAGTGGAAAACTTAAACTTGTTCCACTTGTTAGAAACACAATTTGTATCCAACTATTTAAAATAAATCAGGGAGTTTTATTACTGTTTACTTGACTCATGAGTAAAATTTTAAAATCAAAGATATAAAATCTCCATTTGCATCTGTCTGTTATGTTATGTATGTCTATGTACATATGTTATGTACACATTGTAGTTTTCTACCTCTGGATGGTATTGCCACAATTAATTTGTAAAAGACCTCTATTTTAATTGACTGAGAAAAAACATAATTGCTTATGTAAATTAAGTATTTATAAAATTCTCAAAAATATAGAAACTAATCCAAAAGTTTTCCTGCGATGATCTTTGGTAAATAAGGATAATTTAATATTGTTGGTTTAACTAATACATGTATATTTTCAAAGTTGCCTGCATTATATTTAAAACTGATTCTACCAATACTATGTTGAATAGGAGTGGTGAGAAGATGCACCCTTGTCTTGTTCCTGATGTTACAGAAAAACCTTTCAACAATTCACTGTGAAGTATGTCAGCTGTGGGTTTGTCATATATGATCTTTATTGTGTTGAGGTACTTTTTCTTCATACACAATTTGTTGAGAGTTTTTATCATTAAAAATGTAGTTTTTCAAATGATTTTCATGTATCTGTTGTAAGGATCATATTATGTTTTTTTGTCATTCTATTAATGTGCTAAATCACATTTTGTGACATGTATGTTGAACCAGTCTTGGATCCCAGGGATAAATCCCACTTGATCATGGTGGTTGATTCTTTTAATGTGCACGGAATGCAGTTTGTTAGTGCTTTGTTGATGATTTTGCATCTATATTTATCAGGGATGGTGACTTTAAATTTCTTTTCTTGTATTGTCCATACCTGACTTTAGTATCAGAGTAATACTGGCCTTGTAAAATGAGTTTGGAAGTGGTGCCTCCTGTTTAATTTTTTGGAAGTTTGAGAACAACTAACATTAATTCTTCTTTACATGATTTATAGAATTCATCAGTGAAACCATCTGACCCTAAGGCTTTCTTTGACAGGTGGTTTTTGATTATTGATTTAATATCCTCACCCTTTGTGGATCTGCTCAGATTTTCTTTTCTTCATGATTCATTCTTGGTAAGTTTTATGTGTCTAGGAATTTATTCATTTCTTCTAGGTTATCAAGTTTGTTGGTGGATAATTGTTCATTGCAGTCTCTCAGTATTCATTGTATTTTAGTGGTATTAATGTAATGTCTCTCCCAAGTGAAGGCAAACTGCTCCTGACTCTCTGGCGCAATGTCAGTAAAGAAAAAGGCATTTGCCAAGTCCACGACCTAATGGTACTTCTCCAGTGTCAAGGACAGGCTGTCCATGAGTTCCATTATGGAGGGGATAACGGCATGCAGGCGCAGTGTCATCCTATTCAATTCCCGATAGTCCACAATCATGCACCAGGTGCTGTCTGGCTTGCGGACCGGCCATACAGGGGAATTGAATGAGCTGTGTGAGTAGGGTATATGATGCCCGCCTCCTGCAGCTTCAGGATCATCTGGCTGATCTCCTCATGTCCCCCTGGGAGGTGGTACTGGCGCACACAAGCTGTCCTGGTAGGGCTCGGCAAAACGACGGGCTTGTGGTGCAGTTGCCCTTGCACCACCATTTTCACAATGTGCACCCGCAAGCGGAACTCGCCCTGTGTCGTCTGCACTGCAAGGCCCTGCAAAACTTCCACCCCTAATATGTACTCTGCAATAGGGGAGAAGTATACCACGTAGGCCCATGGGGCAAGGCATCCAATGCCTAGGACTACAGTTGCCTGCCATACCCATATGTGACAGCCTCCATACCCCTCTGTGTACATTAGGGGGCCTCCAAACTGGTCTGGATTGCCATACAATAGGATGTTATCAGCACCAGTGTCCACCAGGGCCAACACATGCTACCGATTGTAGGGGTACGAAAAAATGGTCAGTTCCACATGAGGTCTCCAGTCTCCTGGTTCCCCTGCTAACCGGGTCCCTCAGCCAGATCCCTAGTAAAAAAAATCCTGCAGCCGCACTTTACAGGCTGTGGCCTTGGGCTGGCTGCTTGGTGAACTTCTGTTCCGGGCTCAACTGGTTCCAGAGGGCGAGCAGCACCTCACTGGACTGCTGTTTGATCTTAGCTTGCCACACGCCCACTGCCAGGAGATCAAACCACATTTGCCTCCGGCTCACTTTGACATGGCCTGATGCTGCTGGGCGGAAGCTCCACCTCCGGCCCTGTGGGCGGGCACTAGGAGTGGCTTTGACAGGTTTAGCCACACCCCCCACTTTATTCTTCGTCAGATCTCGTCACTCAGCCTAGCCATAGCTGTTGTGACCTCATGAATGCGATGATCCACAAAAGGGTAAAAATGGCAGCCACGGAGCTAAAGGAGCCTGCTGGGCCCAAAGTGAGGATTAAATCTTTCATCCACGTGGTGAACACCTCCTCATCAGGGCAATTATAGGCTCCTGGAAAATCATCTGGTACATGCCCATCTCCTTAATGATCTGCACCAGATTCATGTACATGGACCATTTACTGACCACCTCTGGCAACTCCTTGGGGTCTGTCCAGACCATGAGGGCTGCCAACATGAGCTAGTTGATCAGGGAGTGATTACCCTGTTCATTTCCCACCAACTGCTGAATGCCCTGCAGGCGCTGATGGAGGGAGGGAATCACTGTGATAGAGGCGAGTTGGGCCATCTTATCAGGGGACAGCTCCATGCTCTCGGCCCCATGTTCCACAGTTGCTACAGGCAGCAAGGAATAGTCTCTCCTACCCGTTGGCAAACTTGCCTAGCTAACTCTTGGAGCTCAGCCGACGTGTATGCTGTATATGTTGTGTGCTGTGTAACCTCCGGTGCCCCGGCAGGGCCTCCTCCTGGGGCTATAGGCTGGTCATGCTCTATCTGCCGCTTGGTTACCAGACGGGCCTGGAACATGGCCTGCGTTTGGCTCTCGGTTCATGACGCAGGGCGGGAGGAAAATCGGGGAGCCTACCTGGCTTTCCAATGCCTTTTCCAGGGCATGGACCCGTTGTTTCAATGCCTCCTGAGCCTGCTTCAGCTGCTGCACCTGCTGCATCTGGTCACGTACAGTGACTGCTTGCTTGTGCAAGACGAAGAGATGCAGCCATGCAACCCGCCATGCTGACTTGCGGTGGGCCATGGGTATACTAGTCTCCATGCAGTCTAACACCTCCCGTACAGCCTCACGTGTGGGCACCACCGCCTCCCAGTCCTCAGGAGGCGTCCATGCTGTGAGGAATTCAGCTACTGGGTGCCACAATGCAGACGGGGGCCACATGGTGGAGTCCTCCCCCAAGTGCTTTGGGGCAGCGGGGAAGTTACTCACCATATCCTGCTGACTACACCAAATGTTGGTCCGAGTGTGTCAGTCAGGGACCATTTTTGGTGGTGAGATGCCCAAATGAAAGAAAGCACGTAGCAGATGTGCCATAAACGTAACAACAGCTCCTTATTCGTCCGAGGCCAGGGCCAGAGGGAGTGATCAAAATGGAAGCAGGGTTTATAAACACACATGAACAATAGTGGCATGGTGCCAACAACACATGCGCATTAGAAAAAAACTTACATGAAACTTACACGTACAGTAAACTTACAAGCAATCTTGCACCAGCCTGTCTGTCTTCCCCTCTGTCGCCCAGAGGGGAGGGGCCAGGCCGGCCCTCCTCCAAAGCCTGTCAACGGCTTCCAACGCTAGGGTGTCAGCAGCCTTCAACGCTAGGGGGCCCTGACAGCTGTCAATGGCTTCCAACGCTAGGGGGCCCTGACAGCTGGGTCCCCATAACCGGTAACAAATTTATGATATTTATGCATCATAGAAGGCCAAGAACTCTTCGTCGTTGCAAGTTTGTCATGAGTTCAACAGAACCGATTATCATATTCCAGGGTATCATTTTGCATATGGATATCATTATTGATTTCTAGAATTACACTTTTAACTTATAAGCATAAATAAAAGCATTATAAACCTTTATATAGATACAGAATTAATACTACCCATGTATAATGTGCATCCTTATTTTTCCCTCACAAATTTGGGCAAACAAGTGTACATTATACATGGCAAATATGGTAGTCTATCTAAAAGTTTGTCAATTTTATTCATCTTTTCAAAAAATAGCTCTTAGTTTTATTGATCATTTTTACTCTTTAAATTTTTGGGTGTATCTATTTCATTTATTTCTGCTCCAATCTTTATATCGCCTTTCTTCTGCTATCTTTGGATTTAATATGTTCTTTTTTTAAATTCATTAAGGTGTAAAGTTAGACTATATTTAAGATTTCTCTTTTTTCTTAATATAGGTGCTTATGGCTATAAACTTTCCTCTTAGAATTGCTTTTGCAGCATCCCATGCGTTTTAATATGTTGTGCTTTATTTTCATTTGTTTCAAGTTATTTCTTACATTCCTTTTTGGTTTATGTTTTGACTTATTGGTTGTTTAATAGTGTGTTGTTTAATTTTTACTATTTTTGAATTTTTCAGTTTCGTGTTTTCCTCCTGTTATTGATTTCAAGTTTCATATCATTCTTATCGGAAAAGATACTTGGTACAATTTTAATCTTAAATTTGTTAAGACTTTTTTTGTGATCTATAATATGATCTTTTTTTCTAATATTCCATGTACACTTGAGAATAATGTGTATTCTTTTTTTATTTTTTATTAAAGTTTATTGAGGTGACAATTGTTAACAAAATTACAAAGATTTAAGGTGTACAATTCTATAATATATAATTTATATATCACAATGTGTGATCATCACTCAGAGTCAGTACTCTTTCCATCACCATATATTTGATCCCCTTTACCCTCATCTACCACCTCCCTCACCCTTTAGAATGTGTATTCTTGCTACTGTTGTTATATGGAATGTTCTGTATATGTCTGCTAATTCCATTTTATCTAAATTATGTTCTTTTAATAATTCTGTCTAAATGATGTATCCATTGTTGAAAGTGGTTGAAGTCCCTTACTATTATAGTATTATTGTCTATTTTTGCCTTCATATATGTTAGCATTTGTTTAATATATTTAGGTGCTCCAAGTTGTGTTAATATATGTTTATAATTGTTGTATCTTCTTGATGAACTGAACCCCTTATTACCACAAAATGATCATTTCTCTCTTGTTAACATTTTGGCATAACGTTTATTTTTTATAATGTAAGTATAGGTACTCCTGATCTCTTTGGTTTCTGCTCACATGAAATACCTTTTACTATCCTTTACTTTGAGCCTATGTGTGTCTTTAAAACTGAAGAGAGTCTCTTATAGACAGCCTATAGTTGAGTCTCAGCTGTTATCCATCTAACCACTCTATGCTTTTTGACTGGAGAATTCAATCCACTTACATTTAGAGTAATTATTGTTAGGTTAGTACTTACTAATTTCTAATGTTGTCTTATTTATTCTGGCTGTTTTGTAGTTTACTGTTATTTTGATATCTTATTGCAGTCCTTGTGAATTGGTGATTTTCATATATATATATATACATATATATGTGTATATATACATATATATGTGTGTATATATATATAACAATCTTTTTATGCTGATTATTTAAGTTTAATTATGTACAAAAACTCTATCCTTTTACTCACTCCCTTTTATAGTTATGTCACCATTTGCATCATTTTATATTGTGTCCATTAAAAAATTGTTGAAGCTCAACAGGCAGTGGTGAGGAGGGCTCCCTGAGTTCTCCCCTGAAAATCATCACAATTTGAACAGCTGGAGCACAGCAAACAAACCTCTACCAAGCGCTCAGCTAAGGGACTCCCACACCGAGTACTTAAAGGTGGGCAGACCGGGCGAGTGGGGGAAGAGGGAGGCAAGGCGTGTGGAGGCACAGCCCACACCCGTGGCTGCTGAGACTCAGGGTCTCAGAGAGCAGATCACAGAGTGCTACCATGGCTCGCTCCCTGCACCTCCAGCCCGTGCGAAGGCAGAGTTCTCAGGCGGCGAGTGGGGGATGGAGAAAGGAGTGCGTGAGCAGAGGTATAGTCCGACCGCACCTGTGGCTGCAGAGCGGTAGGAATCCAGGACACTGCAGAGTTGTTTGCAGTATCAGGGCGGGCTCAGCCTCTGGGCAGACCGTCCCACTGGGAGTGCGATGGGAGTCCCAGGGTGCGTGGTCTCTGAGGCAGAAATCTCAAACCAGCCGAGCAGGAGAAGAGGGAAGCAAGAAACACGGAGACACAGCCCGCACCCCACAGCTGTAGAGTCACGAGCTGCAGTGCCAGGAGAGCAGCAGGGGCTCTGCTGGAGCGTTGGAGCTCACAACGGCGAGGGGGATTTTTTTTCTTTCTTTTTTCCCTCTTTTCTCTCTGACAGAAAATACAAAGCAGCATAGATAAGAGCCACCCCCACCCTCCCTCAGAAACCTTGGCCCCTGCCCTGCCAGAGCCTGAGGCTGACTCCTGAAGAGAGGAGTAGAGTAAGAAGAAAGGTGCTCATACTCCCTGGGGTTGAGAAACTTTTCATGAGAAGAAGCTGCAGGAGTGTGCGCCTAAACACATCGTCCCCACCCCCACCTCTCCTGGGCGGCTTGGGAAGCAGAACAACTTTGGCTGCTGAGACATGGGAAGGCCTCCCTGGCAACTTTGAATCCCCCCTCCCCAAACAGCTCCCAGTGGAAAGAGTACCCGAAGACACACATCCAGCCCTCTGGCTGCACAGAACTCAGAGTGCCTTTGGGCAGGCTGGAGCAGAAACAGCATTGACTTTGTAAAAAAAACTACCAATCACACCTCATAACCCCACTCATCCAAAATAGACCTGTATTACCAGGCTCAATTTAGGTTCCAGGTAGCCAGCTCTGCCCCCACAAGACACAAGGAGTTTGTGCATAGCAGAGGAAAACCTGGGGAGAGGTTGGCAGACTTCAGGCAAGATTGGCACTGGTTGTTCCTTGTTTTTTCTTCTTTTCTTTTTCTCTTTTTTTTTGATTGTTTGTTTTTGGTTTTGGTTTCTCTTTCGTATGTTATATTTGTTGTTGTTAATTGGGTTCTCTTGGATGTTTTGGGGGGATTTTTCACTGGTTGCTTGTTTTGGTTGGTTTTGGATTCTGCTATTTCATTAGTATTTTTAGTTTTTTACATAGGTATATATGAAGGTGCATATATGTGGATATATATGTCCACATATATGAGGGTGTGTATATATAAGGTATATATATATATTTTTTCTTCTTTTCTCTCTATTTCTGTCTTTCTCTTCTACCCTCTCTCTCTCCCTTCTTTTCTGCTTCCTTGTCACAGCTCGACTTAGCCTCCTTCTTTCCATTTTTTTCTGCAAGATTTTTTGTTTGTTTTTGTTTCAAGGGTGTTGCTATTTTGTTTCTCGCATTTATTCTATTTTTAGATTATTATATTTTATTTCATTTTGTTCTGCTATTTGTTCCTTGTAATTTTTTCTCTCGTTGTTTGGTTTCTGTTGGTTTTTCTCCTTTTGTATGATTGATATTTCTGTACCTGTTGAGTGTAGGGTGATGGTTGTTTTGTACATCAGAGAGTATCTGGTTGGTTACCTTTGGTGGCTGTCGTGGTTGTGCTCGTTGATCTGTTTTGCCCTAAAACACACTCTGCAGTGGGGCCCAGCCAAAGAAGTGCAAGAATCATCACACCCAGAGACCAACTTTAGATAAAACCAGAGCATTACGGGGTCTGACCTTCAAG
>NW_017732172.1:784111-786528 GCF_001890085.2 Hipposideros armiger | reverse complement strand
GATAAAGAGCTCCCAGAAAAGAATAAGCTAAAGGAATTCATTACCACCAAGCCAGCATTGCAGGAAATGTTAAAAGGGTTTCTTTAAGCAGGGGAAAGAGAAAAGCAACCTAACTAACGAAGACCAGGAACACCAATAACAAAACGGTAATAACTGCGCATCTATCAATCATCACATTAAATGTAAATGGATTGAATGCTCCAATCAAAAGACATAGGGTAGCTGAATGGATA
This sequence comes from Hipposideros armiger, assembly GCF_001890085.2. Classification (NCBI taxonomy): domain Eukaryota; kingdom Metazoa; phylum Chordata; class Mammalia; order Chiroptera; family Hipposideridae; genus Hipposideros; species Hipposideros armiger. The sequence continues at coordinate 786,295 of NW_017732172.1, read as the reverse complement.
AGAAAGCAAGACCCTTGCATATGCTGTATAGAAGAGACTCACTTCAGATCAAAAGACACATACAGGCTGAAAGTAGAGGGATGGAGTAAAATATTTCATGCAAATGGAACTGAGATAAACGCTGGAGTAGCGATACTTATATCAGATAAAACGGACTTCAAATTGAAGAACATAATAAAAGACAAAGAAGGGCACTTCATAATAATAATGGGATCAATCCAACAAGAGGACATAACCCTAGTAAACATCTATGCACCTAACATAGGAGCCCCTAAATACATAAAACAGATTTTGACAGACATCAAGACAGAGATCAACAGTAACACTCTTATAGTAGGGGACTTCAATACCCCGCTGTCACCAATGGACAGATCCTCCAGACAGAAAATCAACATGGAAATAGTGGCCTTAAATGACACTTTAGACCAGCTGGATTTAATCGATATTTTCAGAGCATTTCACCACAAAGCTATGGAATATACATTCTTCTCAAGTGCACATGGAACATTTTCCAAGATAGACCACATGTTAGGCCACAAAACAAGGCTCAATAAATTTAAGAAGATTGAAATCATATCTAGCGTCTTCTCCAACCACAATGCTATGAAACTAGAAATCAATGACAAGAAGAAACCGGAAAGCACACAAATACATGGAGGTTGAATAATATGCTACTAAATAGCGAGTGGGTCAAAAATGAGATCAAGAAGGAAATCAAAAGATACCTTGAGACAAACGAAAATGAAAACACCACAACCCAAAGCCTCTGGGATGCAGTGAAAGCAGTCCTAAGAGGGAAGTTCATAGCAGTTCAGACCTACCTAAAGAAGCAAGAAAAATTTCAAATCAACAGGTTATCCTTACACCTCAGGGAGCTGGAAAAAGAACAGCAAAATAAGCCCAAAGGGAGCACAAGGAAGGATATAATAAAGACCAGAGTGGAAATAAATGAAATAGAGACCAGAAAAACAATACAAAAGATTAACAAAACCAAGAGCTGGTTTTCTGAGAAGATAAACAAAATTGACAAGCCTCTACTAGACTCATGAAAAAAAGAGAGAGCACTCAAATTAGTAAAATCAGAAATGAAAGAGGTGAAGTAACAACAGACCACAGAAATACAAAAAATCTAAAGAAATTACTATGAGCAACTAGCTATATGCTAACAAAATCGACAATCTGGAAGAAATGGATAATTTCCTAGAAGCATATAACCTTCCAAAGCTAACTCAAGAAGAAACAGAAAATCTGAATAGACTGATTACCACCAAGGAAATTGAATCAGTAATCAACAAGCTTCAAACAACCAAAAGCCCCGGACCACATGGCTTCACAAGTGAATTTTATGAAACATTCAAAAAAGAATTATCATCTATCCATCTCAAACTACTCCAAAAAATCCAGAAGGAGGGAAGGCTCTCAAACGCTTTCTATGAAGCCGTGATCACCCTGATTGCAAAAACAGACAAAGACAGTACAAAAAAGGAAAACTACAGGCCGATATCTCTGATGAACACAGATGCAAAAATCCTCAACAAAATCTTAGCAAACAGAATTCAGCAACATATTAAGATCATACATCATGACCAGGTGGGTTTCATCCCTAATATGCAAGGGTGGTTCAACATCTGCAAATCAATTAATGTGATACACAACATCAACAAAATGAAAACTAAAAATCATATGGTCATATCAATAGATGCAGAAAAAGCATTTGACAAAATACAGCAGCCATTTGTGATAAAAACTTTTAGCAAAGTGGGAATAGGGGGATCATATCTCAACATAATAAAGGCCATATATGATAAACCCACAGCTAACATTATACTCAATGGGAAAAAGCTAAAACCATTCCCCTTAAGATCATGAGCAAGACAAGGCTGTCCACTTTCTCCACTTTTATTTAACATAGTTCTGGAAGGTGTAGCCAAAGCAGTCAGACAAGAAAAAGAAAAAAAAGGCATCCATATCAGTAAGAAGGAAGTAAAATTTGTCATTATATGCAGATGACATGATACCATATATAGAGGACCCCAAAGACTCCATAAAAAAACTATTGGAATTAATAGACGAATTCAGTAAGGTAGCAGGATACAAAATCAATACTCAGAAATCAGTTGCATTTGTATATACCAATAATAAACTATCAGAAGGAGAAATTAAGAAACCAATTCCGTTTACAAT
>NW_017732172.1:764822-782344 GCF_001890085.2 Hipposideros armiger | reverse complement strand
TATATATATATATAGTCACGGGATGTGGAGTAGAGTGTGGGAATGGAGTCAATGGAATTGTAGTAGATAAGTATATTATCGGTGGTGGGAGGGCAGTACATGGGAGATGGGGGTTGTTTCTGTGTGAAGGGTGAAAAGGATAACTATTGCATTCTTTTATACACCTGAAACTAACAATAAAAGAAAAAAAATTGTTGAAGCTATAGCTATTTTTAACACTGGTTTTTAACCTTTATCCTAGAGCTAAGTAGTTAACACATCACCATATTAAAATATTAAGGTATTTAAATGTGACTATGTGCTTGCTTTTAACAGTGTGTTATGTTTTCATATGTTTGTATGTCACTAATTGTATCCCTTGGTGTCAGCTTGCAGATCTCCTTTATATATTGTTGTAAGGCAGGTTTAGTGGTGATGAATTCCCTGAGTTTTTTTTTATTAGGGAAAGTCTTTATCTTGCCATCATTTTTAAAGGACAGCTTCTGAATAACAGAAGAATGCTGTTTAAAGTATTCTTTGTTGGCAGTTTCTTTCTTTCAGCACTTTAAATATATTGTCTCATTCTCTCTCAGCCTGCAAGGTCTGTCTTGAGAAATCTGCTGATAGTTTTAAGGGGATTCCCTTAAGTGAAAGATTTAAAAAAATATTCTCCCATCTTTGATTTTAGACAGTATTATTATAAAATTTCTTAGAAAATATTATTTTGGATTGAAATTTTGGAGTTATTTATTAGCTTCCTGAACTTAGATGTCCAAATCTCTCCCTAGGTTTAGGAAGCCATTGTCTCTTCAAATTTGTTTTGTACCCCTTTCTCCTTTTTTTTCTGTCAGAACACCAATGATGTATATATTATTTTGTTTGATAGTGTCCCATGAGTTCCTTAAGTTTTTTTTAATTCCTTTTTTTTTCTTTTTGCTCTTTTGATTGGATAATTTCAATCGGTATGTCATCTGTATCACTGATTCTTCTGCTTTTTCACTCACATAGTGATGGCAGGCAGTGCAGGCAGCAAGGGCCAGGTCCAACTACAGGCTTAGTATCAGTTGTAGAGGTCCTGACTGTTGGCATGCTTTCTTGTGGCTGCACATTCTCCTCCAAAGTGTGCACACTGCAGTGGAGGCCAGGGGATCAGACTGGGAGTATGCAAGTGCACTCCTGGATAGATTAGCTATATGTGGGCAAAGTGGTGCTGGGAAGAAACAGAAGGCAAGGCCTAATTCAGGCCAATACGCATATGTGGTGGCCCTGGCTTTGGGTGGACTCTCCTGTGTCAGCACACTCTCCCTGCAGGCATGCATATTGCAGTGGAAGCCAATGGAGGGTGTTAGGCCAGTGGCATGAAGGTGAGCAACTGGAGGTACTAGTTCTGAGTGTGGGCATGGTGGCAAGTATCAGCCTGGGGTATTTAGGCAGGTGTCTTCACAGTAGCCTAGAATGGTTTCTGGTGTGTTTTCCAGGCTCTGGCAGGGGCAGAGGCTGTGTGGAAGTGAGGAGGGACCCAGGTAGCTGTACTTCTGCATTCAGATTGCTGTAGAGGCTGCATTGTGAATGCCTGTGGCACTAATGCTGGTGGAATCTGTAGGGTGTCCGTAGCAGCTGTACTGACTATCGCTTCTTCAGGGATGAAATCTGCTGAGTTTTTCTGTAGAGCAAGTCTCTGTGAACTACAAATGCTTCCATTGTGTGTCTGCTAATCAGAGCCTATGCTTTCCTTTCTTGTTCCTAGCTGGCTGCATGTCTTATCTTTCCCAGTCTGGGTGCAATGAAAATGAGGTGGGACCTTTACGCAGTGCCCCAAAAGGCTGGAGAAGCTAATCACTCACTTAGTTGTTCCTTTCCTGATGAGAAGAGCTCTTTCCAGCTGGGAAATTCCTTTCTGTGCTGAACAATATGGGCATGGGGATGGGATAATACAGGAAAAATAAAGCTGTCTTCGTTCTCTTATTGTGCAATTTTCTCAGGTTTTTGTTCCACTGTGTTGCTAAAACTTCCTAAATGGACTTTAGATGTCTCCCAGAGCTGTTTTTGTTTGTGGATATTGTCTAATTGTTGATCTTTGTGGGAAATGGAGAGGCTGGGTTCTCTTACATTGCCATTTTTTTGATGACTCTAAAAATATAAGCTGTGAAATCTCTTATTGTCTCTTTTTCCAGTAATTTATTATTTTTTTATTGTGAAATCGAAATTTTTAAAATTAGTTTCAGCTGTACAACACAGTGCAATGGTTATGCTTTTTACCCCTCAAAGTGACAAACTCCCTCCTCCAATCCGCTGCTGCAGTCTCCCCCTCATATCATACATATCTATTACAATTCCCTTGACTCCACTCCCACACTATATTGTCTTGAAGTTTACATGTATAACTAAGTAGATTTCATGGTGATCTGTGATCTTAAGTATTCAAATCTTTTGAAATTTTTATTTACATCTTTAGCTTTAATGTTTTGAATTAGTTTTTTAATTAAAATTTATTGGGGTGACAATGGTTAGTAAAATTACATAGGTTTCAAGTGGACAATTCTGTAATACATCATCTATGTATCACATTGTGTGTTCACCACCCAGAGTCAGTTCTCCTTCCATCACCATATATTTGAACCTGTTTGCCCTCATTTGACATTTTTGACAACTTCCCAAAATCAAATGCTAAAGGAAGTCTCCTTGATCTCAAACTAATTGTGAAATTTCTCAGAGGACTCTTGGAAAAACTCAAAGGATTTGCTTTCTCATATTTTAATAGAGAAATGTGAAACTAATTATGATTGTTATGTTAAATTACATAGGAAGTATTGTCAAACAATAAGAATGCTTAAACCTTTTTTAGGTTATATTTGAATGGGTATATGTTATTAAAATAAGTATTTCAGAAATTATATAAATCCCCTAAAATTGTCAATGTTTTTGCTGTCTATGATATGTTTTGGTATAATATCTGTCAAAATTCCAGTTGTTATCTTAAAATGTATGTCACAGAAATAAATTTTCTTGTCAGTTGCACCATAATAAACTCTCATGAAATCTTTAATCATGGCCATTTTGTCTGTTGTTTTACTCTGATGATTTCCTGAAAGCTTTTGTAATCAGCTACAGGCCAAAGTGCTTCATCTTCAATAAAAAAGAAAGGATTTCTAGTAGTCTAATGGAAGAAGCTAATGAGTTCATGAAACTGCTAATCGAAGACCAAGCAAAACAAGAAATAATTGTATAAGACTGAATAAACAATGATAGTTATAATTTTATGTACTTTTGTTTAAAACATTGTTCATTCTTTAATGTTCTAGTTTCTAGATATAAGAAATCATTTTTTCTATTCTCTTAAGCTTTTTATAATTTATAACAATTTTCTAGATTATACCTTTATAAATGGAAATGAACCATCTCTATTCTTCTTGCCTGAGATCTCCAGAATTTGAAAATTCTTATTGAATATTTAGTTATTTCCATAACTTTGATAATAATCTGTTCTTTTTATAACAGGATATAATTGGAAACATTGGTTATGTTGCCAAGGATTTGACTGGAGTGTCATATTTGAGAATGTTGTGCACAAAATTAGATGTGTTCAGATAGTTTTAAGGAACTAAGGTTGATGTTATGAACCAATGCTCACAAAGCCCTCTTTGAAAAACCAGCCTGGTACCTAGTTTACAATGTTTCTAGCCTTATAAGTAATAATTGAGAAATCTCTATATTTCTCTCTATTTAGCTTCTCTGTATTTATCTTCTCTCTGTCGGTCTCTCTGTGTTTATTTTATAGAAAATTTGTTGACTTGAATACAGTAAAGCAAAGAATGATAAGTACACTAGATAATATATGGGAAAAGTATTCTGTCAGGAAATATGGATTGGACTTCTTGATTTTTACTTTTAATTTTGGAAGCTAACTGTAAATTAGTTAACCTGTCTTAAGATTCTAGTCCTTTACATGAAGCTGCAGCAGTATCTTGGGCATTTATCTTGAGAACTGATTAGGAATGTACATTGATGAGAAAAGTATCTGGCTATTTCTGATAGCTAAATGTGAGTTTTTAAATAAATGAAAGTGTTCTCCCAGAAATTACCTTTTAACTCAATTTGCTTTCTTTTCCACTGTTACAACTTTTTTTGGATGGCAAAAACCCATGATCATAAATAAATAAATGAAGAGGACAACATTTCATTCCAAAATAATTTTAATTAATGAGCACAAAGAGAATGAAGGAAATAGGAAATGACCATTAGAACAACACTGTAATCATTGTTGTAGTAGAGAGCTAATGATGAATGCTAAAATTAGGGGGCAAAAGTTTGTGGAGAAACAGAATATTTAAATAGTCTCAAAGTATCTATCCCCTAATATTTAATTACAAAGGAAAAGATAATGTATGCATTTGTTTTCTATTTCTGCACAACAAATTACCACAAACTTTGTAGTTGAAATCACATCTACTTATTATCACAGTTTGTGTGAGTCAAGAGTCCAGGTAGGGTGTTCTGCTGAGTCTCATAGGTTAAAATCAAGGTGTCAGTAGGTTGTATAATCATTTAGAGCTCAGGTTTCTCTTCCAAACTCATCCGAATTGTTGGCAAAATTCAGTACCTGTGCTATGGAACTCCAGTCTCTGATTTTTTTTAATCAGCATTTTAAATTTTTATTTATTAAATTTATTGGGGGTGACATTGGCTTGTAAAATTATATAGTGTACATCTCTATAATATATTATCTATATACAAGATCTGATAATTGAGTTGGAAAACTTGCCACCTTGTGCTTACATTGGCAGCACTGTACAAACAGCTCAGTAAGGTTTCATAACCTTGGTGTATCAGTGTCTCACAGCTGTGTTCATTTCAACGTGTGGCAGTGTCTTGCTGAGTGGTGTTCATTATTGTTGTTGCGTGTTTTTGTGTGCCATCGCGAGAATGTCTGAGCTTGAATTAGAGCAATGAACAAACATGACATTTCTTGTTAAACTTGGCAAGAGTGGAAATGAAATCAGGGACATTTAGTCCAAGTTTATGGGGATAATGCCATGAAGAAAACAGTAGGGTACAAATAGATTAAACATTTTTCTGAGGGAAGAGAATGCATCACTGATGAAGAGAGGTCACGGTGGCCAGCAAGAAGCAGAACTGATTAAAACAATGCAAGAATTCATCGAATTGTGCATCAAAATCTTTGGCTGACTGTGAGAAACATAGCAGACCAAATAAGCGTCAATAGAGACACAGGAAAATATTAACTGAAAATTTTGGCATGAGAAAGTTGTGTGCAAAAATTGTCTGAAGGAGCTCCCTGATGAACAAAAGCTAAGGAGAGTAGACATTTGCCAAGACCTTTTGAAGAGGCAAGACAATGTTTTGGGCCATGTTATCACTGGTGAAGAAACATGGCTGTACCAATATGACCCTGAAACAGAGCGTCAAAGTGCACAATGGAAGTCTGCCAATACTCAACAAACAAAAAAGTTTCATCAGTCCATCAAATCAAGATTCAAAACAATGCTGCTAACCTTTTTTCATATCTTGTGTAATACCAAGAAAATGTTGTCCCTGAGCACATCTTTGTGGGAGCCAACACAGAAGACAGTAGTCTACAAGACCCCATAACTGGAAAAAGGGAATGACAGTCTTTGACAGTAAATTCTTTGGGTAGAAAATGATTAGTAACATCTAGTAACAAATCTCAACAGCTACAAACCTCTTTTCTAACAAAGAAGAACACAGAATGAAAAAGAAGAAAAAGATTTAATGAGTCATTTTGATGGGTAGATCTGCTTGCTCATTAAAATAATTACTGCCTTATATTATTAAGTAACTAACTTACATTAGTAAGTTAGTTTATATATAATTATAAACTTTTCAGAGCATTGTCCCAAAGAATAAGCATTAGGATTTGTTTGTTTGTTTGTTTGTTTTTTATTATTTTTTTGTAGCCTGCCTTTATAAGGTAGCTCAATTTAAAAGTGTAACTGTTTTGAGAATTATTTCTTTTTCAGAAGATAATTGGTTTTGCTCATGAAAGTGATTTTGAATGGGATATAGTTTCAGCTAATATCTGAATGAAATGAAATACCTGTGAGAGTGATGTTGCTACGGCCTAAGATTCTTCCATTTCTTGACAAATTGTCCTCTAAAACTGGTAGTAATTGTAAAATTACAGTGACAGAGATGGGAGAAACCTGATACTCTTGTTTGAATTACTTTGTAAGTTCAGAAATAAAATGCTCTAATTCTAACAAGTTCAGATCTATCAAGTCAGAATCTCTACATGTCACTCAGGTAATTTGTGTCTGTCTTTAATACGCACTCTTTGATAATTATAAAAGGTAAATCAGTTTTGGAACTACTAATCTAGTTCATTCTTTCTATTTTACAGAAGAGGAAATGAGACTCAGCCAGCACTAGCCATGCACAGTATTATAACCCTGGACTGTCTGAAATGGGCAGAGGCTATCAGTGAAATGCTAAGACTCTGGTTAATTAAGGGGTTTTGCCCAGGGGTGGCTGAGGCCTCTGTTACAGTTGAATCACACTTCGACTTCTCCCTCTGTCCATTTCTGCTTTCCTCACACCCTAGAGGTGCTGATCATGAGCAAATCCCCAATAAACCTCCTGTACACAAATCTTCTCAGAATTGGTTTCCTGGGAAATTCAACCTAAGACAGAGGTCAGCTAACAGCTGACAAGATTCTGCTCTGCTCAAGCATTTATCAGTGTATTTCTCCAGCATGCAACCAATGATGTTGATTCCATCTTTTCTTAAGTTTTGGTCCAAAACTCAGGGGAAGGAAAAGAAGAGACGATGGGGCAGCTACATGGAAGGTAATCTGATTCTTACAATAATCTTTCTAGTAATGAGTAATCTAACTTATCCAGCTTTATTCTACTCCTCTGCCTCACCTGAAAGCAATGAACGCTAATGGCAATAATAATGGTCTAACAGGCATTCCAATGTATTGCATTAAGATTATTAACTGCATTAGCATTATACATTCTCAGGTAGAGAATTTATTTCTGAATTTGGTTCATGTCTGGTTCATTTGTCTTTGAGAAAATGACTCTAAATTCGAAGCGCAAAAATTTCTTCCACAGATAATCAATACATATTTGGAGAATGATTTAATCAATTGATTTTCTTAGGTAAAGCTCTTAGAAAAAATATTCTGTAAATGCCAGAAATGTTTTAGGTATTAAATATCTATCTAATATAAATAAGCACTGTTAGGAAAACAGTAAGGCTACCAAGGTATTATAAAAAACTTCATTCTGTCAGTCTACTGTTGGTTGGAAAAAATTATCAGAGGTGGGTTTTCTAAGTGTAAAATTCTGTGTCCTGTTGGTGGGAACGCAGATTGGTACAAATGCTATGGAAGGCAGTGTGGAGGTTCCTTAAAAAAATTAAGAATAGAAGTACCATATGACCCAACAATCCCTTTCCTGGGTACCCACCAAACACATCCGAAAAAATTTATCTGTAAAGATACATGTGTTCCAATGTTCATTGCAGCTTTATTTACAGTGGCCAAGACACTGAAAGAACCAAAGTGTCCTTTGATAGATGATTGGATAAAGAAGATGTGGTATATATACACACAATGGAATACTGTTCTGCCATAAGAAAAGATGAAATAGTGCCATTCATAGCAACATGGCTAGATCTTGAGATTGTAATGCTAAGTGAAATAAGTCAGACAGAAAAAGTTGAGAACCATATGATTTCACTGATACGTGGGATATAAAACTGAAAGCAACAAAGGAACAAGACAAACAAACAGAAAAACAAAAACTCATAGACATAGACAATAGTTTAGTGGTTACCAGAGGGTAAGGGGGGAGGCGGATGGTAGATAAGGGTAACTGGGATCAAATATATGGTGATGGAAGTGGTGGAATGGGTGGTGAACACACAGTGTGATATATAGATGATGTGTTACAGAATTGTACACTTGAAACCTGTGTAACTTTACTAACCATTGTCACCCCAATAAACTGTAATTAAAAAAAAATTCTGTTCTTTGCTTGGGAAGAAGAGCAACATTTTGCATTTATGCATCTGCATGAAAAACAACTTTAAAAAGAGTTTACATGAATTTCCCTAACAGTGAGCTGTTTTAGATGTAATAGCGTTTTTAACTTGAAAGATCATATGGCTCTTTATAAATATAAGTATATTTATATATTTACATTGCATTGGAATTTTCAATTTTCCCATGTTACTTTTAAACAAATCTGAATTTTGCTATATAGATTCAGTAACGGATACTAAAAAAAAAAATGTATTCTCTCATTAAGTTCTTTGAATAGTCTTTTTTTTCAAAGTTTTAAGGTTTCTTTTTAATCTTGGTGTTAGATTTCATTCTCCATATATTTTAAAATTTCAATTTCAAATTTCAAATAAAAGATTAATTTTAGTGAATCATATTTCAGTGAGTTTGAAGCAATGGTTATTGATTAAAATGAGATTACTATTTAGGTAAAATGAGGAAATATATCAAAGTAACTATTTCATAGAAAATTAAGAAATATTTCAAGATGAATTCTAATTATACCTAATCTAGAACACTATGCATAACTAAGGTGTCTTTCTACTTACAATCTTATCCAATTTTAATCATATTCAAGGCAAAAATAATATATGAAGTATTACATAGAATTTGTAATTCTAGATTCTTTAAGGAAAATCATCCATCTATTCAATAATTTAACTACTTGGGATATGTCAGTTTAAGTTTTAAGTACAAGATAAATATGATTTGGTTTCTTCTACCAAAATGTTATAGTCTATAGGAAGAGACAGATATTTAAGTAGATAAGTACCTTTTATCTAATAAGTCCTGCAATGTTAGCAACTTCATTATTATTATTAACATTATTATAGTTGCTAACTGTGGAATATAATGTAAATAAGCACCGAATACTTTTAGTCATCCTTGGTTAAAATTATAGATGACAGTAGATCTTAAAGTTTTGATTTCAGTTAATGAGAAACTTCAGTGACAAAGATGTTGACATGAGTATTTTGACACTTTAACACACCAAGTGAGCAAGTATGTTTTTTAATCTTGATTTTAAAAAAAATTATGGTGAAATTCATAAAATATAAAATTAACTATTAAAGTGAAGAATTCAGTGGCATTTAGTATATTTACAATGTTCTACAAACCACCCTATCTAGTTACAAAACATTTTCATCACCCTAAATGGGAATCTTATGCCCATTAATTAGTTGCTTCTCTGGTAACCACCAATCTACATTCTGTCTCTATAGATTTACTAATTTTAGATATTTCATATAAAAGGAATCACACAATATATGACTTTCGTGTCTGTCTTCTTTCACTTAGCATAATGTTTTTGATGTTTACCCAGGCTGTAGCATGTATCAGTACTTCACTGTTTTTGTGGTTGAATAATATTCCATTGTATGGATATAGCACTATTGTTTATCCATTCATGGGTTGATGGAAATTTGGGCTGTTTCAAACTTCCGACTATTGTGAATAACACTGCACCATTTTACAGTCCTACCAGCAAAGTACATAGGTTTTGATTTCTCCATATCCTCACTAACACTTGTTATTTTCCATTTTTGAAATAATTGTAGTCATCTTTTTGAGTGTAAGGTGGTATCTGGTATGGTTTTGATTTGCATTATCTAATGACTAATGATTTTCAGCAACTTTTCATGTGTTTATTGGCCATTTGTATCTTTGCTGGAGAACTATTCAATGAACATTAAATTCTTTGCCTGTTTTTTATCAACTATATATTGCAATGTGTGTTCACTACCCAGAGTCAGTTCTCCTTCCATCACCATATATTTGACCAACTTTACCCTCTTCTACCAACCCCTTCCCCCTTCCCCTCTGGTGAACACTAAACTGTTGTCTGTGTCTATGAATTTTTGTTTCTTTGTTTGTTTTGTTTGTCTGTTGCTTTTAGTTTTATATCCCACATATGAGTGAAATCAGGTGGTTCTTGACTTTTTCTGTCTGACTTATTTTACTTAGCATAATAATCTCAAGATCCATTCAAGTTGTTGCAAATGGCAGTATTTCATCTTTTATAATGACCAAGTAATATTCTATTCTATATATGTACAGCACCTTTTTTATCCAATCATCTACCAAAGGACACTTCCTAGACTGAATCACAAAAAACTGAAAAATCTAAATAGACTGATCAATAGTAATGAAATTGAAACAATCATCAAAACCTCCTCAAAAGTGAAAGTCCAGGACCAGATGGCTTACTAGTGAATTCTACCAAACATTCAAAGATGAATTTAATACATGTCCTTCTCAAACTCTTCCAAAAATTGAAGATGAGGCAATACTTTGCAACTCATTTTATGAGGCCAACAATATCCTGATACAAAAACCTGGTAAGGATAACACACACACACACACACACACACACACACACACACACACACACACAAAATTACAGATAAATATCTCTGATGAACACAGATGCAAAAATTCTAAACAAAATACTAGCAAATTGAGTACAACACTACATTAAAAAGAGTATACATCATGATCAAGTGAGGTGCATTCCAGGGGCACAAGGATGGTTCAACATATGCAAATCAATGAATGTGTTACACCACATAAACAAAATAAGAGATAAAAATCATATTGGGTTGTAGGAAAAGTCATGACGTATTTTTTTACGTTTTTCATTGCAAAAATGCATGATGACTTTTCTGACAACTCAATATGATTATATGAATAGATGGAGAAAAAGCATTTGACAAGATACAACATCCATTTATGATTAAAACACATAAAAAATGGATATGGAAGGAAAGTTTCTCAACATAATGAAGGCCATATATGACAAACACTCAGATATCTTACTTAGTGGTGAAAAACTGCAAGATTTTCCTCTACAATCTGAAACAAGACAGGGATGCCCCCTCTCACCTCTGTTATTCAACATAATATTGGAAGTCTTAGCCAGAGCAATCAGAGAAGAGAAAGAAAGAAAATGCATCCAAATTGGGAATGAAGAAGTCAAATTGTCACTTTTTACAGGTTACATGATCCTTTATGTAGAAAACTCTAAAGACTCCACCAAAAAACTATTAGAAGCCATAAACAAATACAGTGAAGTTGCAGGATACACAATCAATGTACAAAAATCCACTGTGCTTTTATATACAAACAATGAAATTCCAGAAAAAGAAAAGAAAAAATGATTTCTAGTCAATTTCAACAAAAAGAATAAAATACCTTGGAATAAACTTAACAAAGGATGTGGAGGACCTATACACTGAAAACTATAAGACATTTTTGCAAGAAATTGAAGAAGACACAAAGAAATGAAAAGATATTTTGTATTTATAGATTGGAAGAATCAACATACTTAATTACCAGGCAATATACAGATTTAATGCAATCCCCATCAAAATCCCAATGGCATTTTTTTAATAGAAAAATACCATCACATTTGTATGGAATCACAAAATACCCTGAATAGCCAATGAAGTCCTGAGATAAAAGAACAAGGCAGGAGGTATCACACTCCCTGACTTTAAATTATACTACAAAACAACAATAATCAAAACAGTGTGGTATTGGCAGAAAAACAGACATATGCTAATGGGACACAACTGAGAAACTCACATATACATGGACAGATAATTTTTGACAAAGGAGCCAAAAATGTACAACAGAGAAAAGAAAGCCTCTTCGATAAATGGTGCTGGGAAAATTGGAAAACCACATGCAAAAGAATGAAACTAGACTGTGCTCTGTCTCTCTACACCAAAATTAACTCAAAATGGCTCAAAGACCTACATAAAAGACATGAGATAATAAATTGCATAGAAGAAAGCATCAATGCTAAACATATGGACCCTGGGTTCAGAGAGGATTTTATGAATTTGACCTCAAAGGCAAGGAAAATAAACCAAAAATAAATGAATGGGACCATATCAAACTAAAAAGCTTTTGTACAACCTGAAGCTGATGTTGTATAATATTGTATGTCAAGTATAAGTGAATATATATATATATATATATATATAGTTATACAGTCATGGTACGGGGAGTATAGTGTGAGAGTGGAGTCAAGCGAATTGCAATAGATATGTATGATATTGGGGGGAAGTGGGGTAGTGGATTGGGGGTGGGGGGTAGTCACTTTGAGGGGTAAAATATATAACTATTGCACTGTGTTGTACAGCTGAAACTAATTCTAAAAAATGTGTATTTCATAATAAAAAATAATTAAAAGAAAAAAACTTAAAAAAAACAAAAACCTTTTGTACAGCAAAATAAATAAATAAATACAAAAATTAAAAAAAATCAACTAAACAAAGAAGAAACCAACCAAATGGAGATATTTGCAAACAAAACCTCTAATAAGGGGTTAATATCCAAAATATATAAAGAACTCATACAATTCAAAAACATAAAAACAAACCATCCATTTAAATAATGGTCAGAGGACCTGAACAGACACTTCTCCCAAGAAGACATACAAATGACCAACAGATATATGAAACGGTGGTCACCTTCCCTAGCTATTAGGGAAATGCAAGTCAAAACCACAATGAGATGCCACCTCATACCTGTTAGAATGGCTATCATCAACAAGTGTTGGAGAGGCTGTGGAGAAAAAGGAACCCTCATATACTGTTGGTGGGAATGTAAATTGGTACAGCTGCTATGGAAAACAGTATGGAGGTTTTTCAAAAAATTGAGAACAAAATTACTATATGACCCAGCAATCTCTCTCCTGGGTATATACCCAAAAAATCTGAAAACATATATCTGTAAAGATATATGCACTCTGACGTTCACTGCATTTTATTTACAGTAGCCAAGACATGGAAACAACCAAAGTGTCCTTAGATAGATGATTGGATAAAGAAGATGTGGTATATATACACAATGGAATACTATTCTGCCATAAGAAAAGATGAAATAGTGCCATTTGTGACAACATGGATGGATCTTGAGATTATTATGCTACGTGAATAAGTCAGACAGAAAAAGTTGAGAACCATATGATTTCACTGATAATTGGGATATAAAACTGAAAGCAACAAAGGAACAAGGCAAACAAACAAAGAAACAAAAACTGATAGACATAGACAATAGTTTAGTGGTTACCAGAGGGTAAGGGGAGAAGGGGGTGGTAGATAAGGGTAACTGGGATCAAATATACAGTGATGAAAAAAAAAACTGACTCTGGGTGGTGAACACACAATGTGATATATGAGGTCAGACAATTAATTTCTCAAACTTGTTACAACAATGCTGCTAACCTTTTTTCATATCAGAGGGATTATTCATTATGAATTTGTGCCAACTGGACAAACACTTAACCAAGTTTATTATTTGGAAGTGCTGAAAAGGCTGTGTGAAAAAGTTAGATGAAAACGAGCTTAACTTTTCACCAACAATTCATGGCTCTTGCATCACGACAGTGCACCAACTCACACGGCACTGTCTATGAAGGAGATTTTAGCCAGAAAACAAATAACTGTATTGGAACACTCTCCCTACTTATCTTATCTGGCTCCCAATGACTTCTTTCTTTATGCAAAAGAAATATTGAGAGGAAGACATTTTGATGACATTCAGGATATCAAGTGTAATACGATGACAGCTCTGATGGCCATTCCAGAAAAAGAGTTCCAAAATTGCTTTGAAGGCTGGACTAGGTGTTGGCATTGGTGCATGACTTCCTAAAGAGGAGTGCTTCGGAGGTGATTGTAGTGATATTCAGTAATGAGGTATGTAGCACTTTTTCTAGAATGAGTTTGTGAACTTAATTGTCCGACCTCATATAGATGATGTATTACAGAACTGTACACTTGAAATCTATATAACTTTACTAACCATTGTCACCGCAATAAACTTTAATTGAAAAATAATATTCTCAATGCACGAACCCTGTTTATTTATACACTATATCTTTAAAGAAAACTCAATTCAGTTCTGGGTACAGAGTAGTTGTTGATAAATCTTTGTTGAATAAATGGGTATAGAGAATTTAAAATGTCAAAAAAGCTAAGTATTATTAGCACCAGATAATTATGTGATTATAGAAATGACTTTAAGAAATTTATATAGGGGTTATCTAATCTCTATGAGGTATATCACTGCTACTAGGAACCTTGATTAAGGTTGTTTTGAGTTCAGTGACTTCTCTTGAGCCTCTAATTTTCTCTATCTTTTCTTATGTCAAGGATATATCCTCTTTCTTACAGCTATTAGAATCTCAATTCAAATATGTGTCTTATTAGTATGTTGATCTTGGACTAACCAGAAGTAGAGTAAAACTAGGTTGGAAAGAGAAATTTTTTAAAAAGATAAATCTGGTTAATGACAGAACAGAAGTAGAGGGTTTTTCAAATTTGACTTTTGGAAAGATAATATGGGCTCAGGGTGGTATAACTTGAATTGTGTTCCACATTCATTAGTAATCAGGAAGGGGACTGGGAGATCCTGTAGGGTTTATATTCAAATTTTATGGCATAAATGATTCAAAAGTGGAGTGAGAGAGGAATGAATTGAGAGGCAAAATAGGAGCATATCCTCTGGTTCTCTCTGGTATTTGTAAAACAAAATTTATCCAAAACTTCATGTTTCTCAAACATTCAACATATTGTGTATCTTTGGAATCACAGTGTGATTCAGAAAGTAGAAGTCAACAACTAAGTCATAATATTCTAGTGGATGGAAGGTCAAATAATGTTTTTAGAATTTATATTGTCTGTCTTAATGACACTTTGGGAACTAGTAATCTTTCAACACCTCTAATTTAAAAAGATGACAAATGGAAATTAATTATATAATACCAATTATTATTGTTTTCAAATATGCAAAATGTTGTTGATATATATGAGATGTGATCAAAGAATATGGTGAATGTTTAAATAAAAAATTATT
Source organism: Hipposideros armiger (assembly GCF_001890085.2). Classification (NCBI taxonomy): domain Eukaryota; kingdom Metazoa; phylum Chordata; class Mammalia; order Chiroptera; family Hipposideridae; genus Hipposideros; species Hipposideros armiger. Next base: position 767,453 of record NW_017732172.1, on the reverse strand, counting down.
ACAGTAAAAGACACATTGCCATTAATCCCCCTCAGAATACTCCCTCTTGCTTCAAGCACACTTATCCCACCATTCTTGCCACTCTCTGAATACATATATTTGTTCTGTGTGTTCCATTTATCACTTTGTTTCACTAAGGTATAAGGACTTTCATACTTTTACTTGAGTCATATCCCTTAAGGTTATTTTTTCCCCAAAACCACCAGTTCTCCTTTTATAATGGTGATTATTAGGTTAAGTTTTTAGGAGCATAAATCTGAAAGTTGCCAAAGAAATGGAGTGTCCTTGTTGTTTACCAATGTCTATTATTCTAAAGTAAGTAGTCTGGTCTCTGAGTGTCAGCTGCTCTGTCCATGATGGCTGAAGGTGTGCAGAATGCTTCTATAAGGCTTCATTACCCTTGAAATACAACCTCCTGTCCACAAGCTCTAATACCCAGGGGAAACCAGAGGTGGCTCCTGTTGGACTCTTGACTTCCCACAGTTCTGGCACCTGCAAGTAACTCATTAGTTTATAGAAATCTTCAGCTGATTCTGGTTTTCCTTCTTTACTCTAAAATTGGAATGTCAGACACAAAATACTGATAGATTTCACTGAAGGGTTGAGACTAAGGAGCTCAGATTTATGATGAGAGAAACACATGAGAAGTACTTGTACTAATACCATCTCCTCATAGTCATCCGATGAGATGTTTGCACCATTAGAAATGAGGAAACTGTAGGCCCCTAAGTGTGAGGGACTTGCCTGTAGCTCTTGGACCACACTTCCATGTCCTTGGGTTACTTCAAGTTGCTTCGTTTTCTTCCTTGCAAATTTATTTTCTCTGCTTTCCTGTCAAATCCCTGAGATACACGACCTCACTAGTGGGCATGCCTTTGCTCTCTCACTAACCCATAGAAATTTACTTCTCATTCTTACACACCCACACAGATGCCCAACATTCACTCTAAGCTGTTCCTCATAATATCATGAATCATGAATTCTCTATAAGCTTACCCATTCAGGTTCATTTATATTCACATTACGCTTTCTAAAGTTTTTATTATTATTATTTTTAAATAGGTAAAATGAAAGGTAGTCTATAAAATGTTTCCATAAAGTAACTTTAACAATATAGACCATTTAATTTTGTATTATCTTCTATTATTTTAAGTATGTGAAAATAGTGCATATATCATGATTACTTGCACATTCAATCACTATGCAGCTGCCAAATTGACTCTACAAACTATGACATTTGGGGGGAAAAGGAATTTTCAAAAATCCAAAAGTTAACCAAATGGGTAGCTAACTGACTTAAAGATATAAATATATCATCCCATAAGATATAGAAAATTATTTTACTAATTCATTATTTCCTCTTTCCCTGTGCCAATATTGGGGTTTGCAGAATATTAGTGTGGACCCAAGAAGGTCCTTTTGCCTTTCTTAAGAAAGGAGGACTGGGATAACTATGTGTTTGCAAAGCAGAACAAGAGGCCTTGTTTAGAATCTGTGTTTATGTGGCAGGAGCTGTTTTTGTGAATTAAAGTCATAGAAAAGAATTAAAGTCATAAAAAATAATGGGGAATTAGATGGTCTGTCTTGGTCAAAGTTGACTGATAAGAACATTTTTAGGGGAAGTTGTGTTGGCTCTCATGCCTATACCCTCAGTGTTGTCTTTGCCCACCACACATTGCTTTCAAATATCAGAACCAGAATTTGCCTCTTGTCCCTGATCAAGAAAAATAAATGTAACATTTCCCCTTTTGGTCCCCTTACAAATATAATTTTTCCACTTTGCTCATGTTTTTTAGTATGGTCTAATACAATGTTTCTTTTTTCTTTTTTTTTAATACAATGTTTCTTAATCAGGAGAATTGTTTGCCTAAGATATCTTCAAAATGCTAAGGCTCTTTACTTGTGTAATATTTTAAAAAACATTTTTATTGGGGAATTGGGGGATAGGAACAGCGCTGGGGAATTGAGGGAAGGGGAACAGACAAGTTGCTGTCCTTTTGTTCTTCAGTCTAGTTGTGGAGGACGTGGCTTCACTGGTCCAAGTTGGCACCGTCATTGTGCTCTTCCTGGATGAGGCAGATCAGTTGCCGCTCACAGAGGCTCCTGGCCGCTCATGCTGGCTGCTGGCTACACACGGTAGCCCATGGCAACCCACTGCCACAGGGGCTGCAGCCTAAGCCATCGCCGGCGACTCATGGCAGCCCAGATCCAGGTTGAGCTGTTGTTCAGCATCTTAGCTGTAGAGGGCAGTGTCACTGGCCCTCATATGTGGGATCTGTACCGGGGCCCTCTGACGTCCCAAGCCAGCTCTTAACCAACGCTCTACTCGGCTGACCCTACTTGTGTAATATTATAATAGAAATGTTTTCTCATGCAACACAGGATATGAGTCATAAGTAATTAAGTGGATTTAGCAGCCTTGAATTGTGGGTAAGGAGATGGTTTGAACTGGAAAATTTAGCTCTACCTGAATTTGCTACTGATTATCAGAAAAATTAATTTGAATTTCAAGATTAGACACAACTGAAATATCTAAAGCAGTGGTTCTCAACCTGTGGGTTGCGACCCCTTTGGGGGTCGAATGACCCTTTCACAGGGGTCACCTAAGACCATCGGAAAACAAAAAGATAT
>NW_017732172.1:756547-764734 GCF_001890085.2 Hipposideros armiger | reverse complement strand
GGAAGGTTGAGAACCGCTGATCTAGAGTCTCTTAGTTGCCCATTAAATATACAAATGGATGAATACATATATTGTGGTAGTCATGAAATCATTAAATGTTAAGGTAGGAAGAACCTTAGAAATACTCTGGCCCAGTCCCCTCATTACTGCTATGAGTGTGACCCAAGATCACCTTGTAGATAATGGAAAAGAAGGATTGGAGCCTACATCTTATAACTTTACACTATTGCCTTTCAATGATCAGGGAAAATTAATAATGGAAACATTAAGAAGGAGAACTTGTTTAATGTTTTTGTTATTTTATCCATATAATATAAATAATAGACATTTCTATTTTGTAATATGTTTTTTAATTGGTATTTCTATTTTGTACTTTTAAAAATATTTTTAAAATTAAATTTGTTGGGGTGACAATGGTTAGTAAAATTATATATGTTTCAAATGTACAATTCTATAATACCTCATTTATATATCACATTGTGTGCTCACCACCCAGAGTCAGTTTTCCTTCCATCACCATATATTTGATCCGCTTTTCCCTCTTCTACCATCCCCCTCCCCCTTTACTCTTTGGTAACCACTAAACTGTTGTCTGTATATATAAGTTTCTGTGTGTTTGTTTGTTGCTTTCAGTTTTATATAGCACATACGAGTAAAGTCATATGGTTCTCAACTTTTTCTGTCTGACTTATTTTGCTTAGCATAAAATCTCATGATCCACCCAAGTTGGCGCAAATGGCAATATTTCATCTGTTCTTATGGCCGAGTAGTGCTCCATTGTGTATATTTACCTCACCTCCTTTATCCAATCATCTATTGAAGGTCACTTTGGTTGTTTCCATGTCTTGGCCACTGCAGTGAACATCGGAATACATATATCTTTACAGGTAAATGTATTCAGATTTTTTTGGTAGCTATCCAGGAGAGGGATTGCTGGGTCATATGGTAATTCTACTCTTAACTTTTTAGGAACCTCCACACTGCCTTCCATAGTGGCCACACCAATCTGCATTCCCACCCACAGTATATGAGGGTTCCTTTTTCTCCACAGCCTCTCCAACACTTATTATTTGCCTTGTTGATGATAGACATTCTAACAGGTGTGAGGTGATAGCTCATTGTGCTTTTGACTTGCATTTCCCTAATAGCTAGTGAAGTTGAACATTTTTTCTTATATCTGTTGACCATTTGTATGTCTTCCTGGGAAAAGATTCTCTTCATGTCCTCTGCCCATTTTTTAATTGGATTGTTTGCCTTTTTGTTTTTGGGCTGTATGTGTTCCTTATATATTTTGGATATTAGCTCCTTAACAGAGGTTTTGTTTGCAAATATCTTCTCCCATTCAGAAGGTTGCTTCTTTGTTTTGTTGATGGTTTCTTTTGCTGTGCAGAAGCTTTTTAGTTTCATATAGTCTCATTCATTTATTATAGCTTTTACTTCCCTTGTCTTTGAGGTCAATTCATAAAATCCTCTTTGAACCCAAGATCCATAAGTTTACTACCTATGCTTTATTCGATGCAGTTTATTGCTTCAGGTCTTATGTTTAGGTCCATGATCCATTTTGAGTTAATTTTGATATATGGTGAGAGACAGCAGTCTAGTTTCATTCTTTTGCAAGTGACTTTCCAATTTTCCCAGCACCATTTATTGAAGAGGTTGTTTTTCTCCATTGTATGTTTTTGGCTCCTTTATTGAAAATTGTTTGTCCATATTTATGTGGGTTTCGATCTGGGTTTTCAATTCTATTCCATTGGTCTGTCTGTTTTTCTCCCATTACCATACTGTTTTGATTATTGTTGCTGTGTAGTACAAGCTGAAGTCAGGTAGTGTGATACCTCAAGCCTTATTCTTTTATTTTTAGCATTGCTTTGGCTATTTGGGGTATTTTTTAATTCTATACAAGTTCTAAAAACGCCATTGGGGTTCTGATGGGGATTGCCTTAAATCTGTATATTACTTTGGGTAATATGGCCATTTTAACTATGTTGATTGTTCCAATCCATGAACACAAAATGTCTTTCCATTTCTTTGTGTCTTCATCAATTTCTTTTAAAAATGTCATACTTTTCAGTGTATAGGTCCTTCACATCCTTGGTTAAGTCTATTCCAAGGTATTTTACTCCTTTTGTTGCAATCACAAAAGGAATTGTTTTTGTCACTTTTTCTGAAATTTTATTGTTAGTATATAAAAATGCAATGGAGTTTTGCACTTTGATTTTGTAGCCAGCACATTTACTATTTTTTTTTAACTTTTTATAATAGCTTTGTGGTGGAGTCTTTAGGGTTTTCTACATAAAGAATCATGTCATCTGCAAAAGGTGATACCTTAACATCTTCATTCCCAGTTTGGATGTTTTTTATTACTTTCTCTTGCCTGATTGCTCGGGCTTGGACTTCCAACACTATGTTGAATAACAATGGTGATAGGGGGTAACCCTGTCTTCTTTCTGAATGTAGAACAAAAGTCTTCAGTTTTTCACCATTAATTATGATATTAGCTGAGGATTTGTCACATATGACCTTTGTTATGTTAAAGTATTTTCCTTCTGTACCCATTTCATTAAGTGTTTTAATCATAAATGTATGTTGTATCTTGTCAAATGCCTTTTCTGCATCTACTGATATAATCAAATGATTTTCTTTCATTTTGTATATGTGGTGTATCACACTGATCCATTTGCATATGTTGAAACATCCTTGTGTACCTGGGATGAACCCCACTTGATTGTGATGTATAATTTTTTTAATGCATTGTTGTATGAGAGTTGCCAGAATTTTGTTTAGGATATTTGCATCTGTATTCATCAGAGGTATTGGTCTGCTATTTTCTTTTTTTGTGTTATCTTTACAGGTTTTGGTATCAGGGTAATGTTGGCCTCATAAATGAGTTAGGAACTATTGCCTCTTTTTCAATTTTTTGGAAGAGTTTGAGGACGACAGGTGTTAGATCCTCTTGAATGCTTGGTAGGATGCACTAGTGAAGCCATCTAGTTCTGGACTTTTGCTTTTGCCAAGGTTTTGGAAGACTGATTCAATTTTCTTACTGTTGATCTTCGGTCTATTTGTATTTTCCAGTTCTTAATGATTCAGCCTAGGAAGTCTATATGAGGGATGACAATTAAGTTCCCAAACTTGCCATTGTGCACGCACATTGACAGCCCTGTACAAACAGCCCAGTAAGGTTTTACAATCTTAGTATATCAGTGTATCACAGCTGTGTTCATGTCCACATGTGATGTTGTCTTGCTGAGTGGCATTCATTATTTTTGTTGTGTGTTTTTGTGTGCTGTCACAAGAATGTCTTAGCTTGAATTATAGCAATGAACAAACATGAAATTTCTTGTTAAACTTGGCAAGAGTGGAAGTGAAATCAGGAACATGTTAGTTCAAGTTTATGGGAATAATGCCATGAAGACAATGGCAGTGTACAAATGGATTAAACATTTTTCAGAGGGGAGAGAATGCATCACTGATGAAGAGAGGTCAGGGTGACCAGTAATGAGCAGAACTGATGAAAATATTGTAAAAATTCAATGAATTGTTTGTCAAAATCATTGGCTGACTGTGGGAAGCATAGGAGACCTGGTAAACATCAATAGAGAAACAGGAAAATCTCAACTGAAAATTGTGGCATGAGAAAGGTGTGTGTAAAAATGGTCTCAAAGGAGCTCATTGATGAACAAAAGCCAAAGACGGTTGACGTTTGCCAAGACCTTTTGGAGAGGCGAGACAATGTTTAAGGTCATGTTATCACCAGTAAAGAAACATGGATGTACCAATATGACCCTGAAACAAAGCATCAAAGTGCACTGTAAAAGTCTGCCAATTCTTCACTACCAAAAATCAAGAGTCAAAACGATGTTGCTAAGCTTTTTTCATATCAGAGGGATTATTCATTATGAATTTGTGCCAATTGGACAAACAGTTAACCAAGTTTGTTATCTGGAAGTGCTGAGAAAGCTGCGGGAAAAAGTTAGATAAAAACAACCTGAACTTTTTGCAAACAATCCATGGCTCTTGCATCATGACAATGCACCAGCTCACACAGTACTGTCTATGAGAAAGTTTTGAGCCAGTAAACAAATAACTGTATTGAAACACTCTTCCTACTTACCTGATCTGGCCCCCAATGACTTCTTTCTTTACCCAAAGAGAAAGAAAATATTGAAAAAAAGACATTTTGATGACATTCAGGACATCAAGGGTAATATGATGACAGGTCCAATGGCCATTCCAGAAAAAGAGTTCCAAAACTACTTTGAAGGGTGGACTAGGTGCTGGCAAAGGTACATAACTTCTCAAGGGGAGTACTTTGAAGGTGACTGTAGTGATATTCAGCAATGAGATATGTAGTACTTTTTCTAGGATTAGTTCATGAATGTAAGTGTCAGACCTAATATGTTTCTAAGAACTTGCCTATTTCTTCCAGGTTATTGAATTTGGTGGCATATAGTCCTTCATAGTATTGTTGTATGATCTTTTGTAGTTCTGTGGTAAACATGGTAACTTCTCTTTCATTTCTGATTCTGTTTATTTGTGTCGTTTTTCTCTTTATCTTAGTGAGTCTAGCCAAGACTTTGTTAATTTTATTAATTTAAAAAAACCACCAGTTCTTTGTTGCATTAATTTTTTCTATTGTCTTTTTGTTCTGTATTTCATTTAGCTCTGCTCTTATTTTTATTATTTTCTTCCTTCTGCTGACTTTGAGTTTCATTTGTTCTTCTTTCTCTAGTTCTTTAAGCTGTAATGTTAAGTTGTTTATATGGGATTTTTCTTGTTTTTTGAAATAGGCCTTGTAATAATATAAATTTCCCTCTTATTACTTCTTTTGCAGTATCCAAAAGTTTTGACATTTTTTTTTTTTTTTAAAGATTTTTTATTGGGGAATTGGGGGAAGGGGAACAGACAAGTTGCTATCCTTTTGTTCTTCAGTCTAGTTGTGGAGGACGTTGCTTCACTGGCCCAAGTTGGCACCATCATTGCGCTCTTCCCAGGCGAGGCAGATCAGTCGCTGGCTTCTGGCCGGCCGCTCACAGCAGCTGCTGGCCGCTCACGCTGGCTGCTGGCTACACACAGTAGCCCATGACAACCCACCTGCCGTCGCTGGCGACTCACGGCAGCCCAGATCCAGGTTGAGCTGTTGTTCAGCATCTTAGCTGTAGAGGTCTGTGTCACTGGCCCTCATATGTGGGATCCGAAACAGGGCCCTCTGGCATCCCAAGCCAGCTCTTAACCATCGCGCCACGCTGCCGGCCCTCTATGTATCTTTTGATCTTTCCTCTTATTTCTTCTTTAATTCAGTCATCCTTTAAAAGCACGTTGTTTAGTCTCCACGTATTTGTGGTCTATCCTGCTTTCTTTTTGCAGTTGATATCCAGTTTCAAAGCCTTGCGATCAGACAATATGCTTGGTATGATTTAAATCTTCTTAAATTTGCTGAGGCTAGTTTTATGTCCCAACATATAGTCTATCCTTGAGAATGTTCCATGTACACTAGAAAAGAATGTGTAGTCTGGTGTTCTAGGGTGAAGTCTTCTATCAATGTCATTATGTCTTTTTGCTCTAATGTGTCATTTAGGACTATTTCCTTTCTTATTTTCTGTTTGGGTGATATATTTATAGCTGTCAATGATGTATTTAAGTCCTCCACTGTAATTGTTTTGATCAATTCCTCCATTTAGGTCTGTTAGTAGTTGCTTTGTATATTAGGGTTCTTACTAATGGGGGGCATATATATTGATAAGTGTTATGTTTTATTGTTGTAATGTCCTCTTCATCTTTATGAAATGTCTATCTTTGTCTCTTGTTATCTTTTTAACCTTGAAGTTTGTTCCATCTGTTATAAGTATAGCTACACCTGCTTTCTTCTGGATACCATTTGCTTGGAGTGTCAATTTCCACCCTTTCACTTTGTATCTATATTTGTTCTTGTAGCTGAGATACATCTCGCAGAGGCAGCTTATGGTTGGGTTCAGTTTTTTGACCCAATCTCCTACTCTGTGTCTTTTTATTGGTGAGTCCAGTCCATTTACAATTTGGATGATTATTGACATATGAGTATTTCCTATATCCATTTTGTCTTTTGTTTTTTGGTATCTCAGTGTCTTCATTGTTTACTTGTGTTTTTGTTGCTGACTGTTATTTTTGTGTGGTGATATTCTATGATTTTTCCCTCTGTTTCTTTTTTTATAATGTTGTATATCTCAGTTCTGGATTTTTTTTGAGTGGTAACCATTAAGTTTATTTAAAATAAAGTTTCACATATACAGTAGTCCTTTTTCTTCAGCATGCTTCTTATCTCCATTCCCCTTTGCAGATTTAAACCTTTACTCTCTCCCCTATTATGTTTTTGTTGTCACAAGTTATCCCTACTTATGCTGTGAGTTGATGTCTGAGTTGCAGTAACAGGTTGTCTTTTTCTTCTCTTTTCCCTTTTTTAAATAATGTTTTTACTTTCTTTACCCTTTATGTTATGTTTAAGTGTATAGTGCCCTATTTTATGTAGAGGTTGCCATTTTCTGCTTCTTTGCGTCTGTGTGTAATGTTGCTCATGGTCGTGTATTCTTTTTGTCTTCTGTATCAGGTTGAATAGTCTCCTTCAGTATTTCCTGTAATGCAGGTCATATGTTAGAAAATTTCTTCAGCTTCTGTATGTCTGGAAAGGTCTTCATTCCTCCTTCATATCTAAAATATATCTTTGCTGGATATATTATTCTTGGTTCATAATTTCTATCTTTCAATAGTTTGAATATTGAATTCCACTCTTTCCTGGATTGTAGAGTTTCTGCTGAAGTCTGTTGATACTCTAATGGGCTTTCCCTTGTAGGTTACTACTCCCCTCTCTCCCGCCCCCACCAGCTGCCTTGAGAATTCTTTCTTTGTCATATCTTTTTGACAGCTTCAGTATAATGTGCCATAGAGAAGACCTGTTGGGACTGAGGTAATTAGGTTTTCTGTTTGCTTCTTGTATTCAAGGATCTAGTTCTTTCCACAAGTTTGGGAAGTTCTCATTAACTATTTGTTTAAATATACTGTCTGTTGCCTTCTTCTCTTTTCCTGGTATGCCCATTATTCTTATGTTGCTCTTTTTAATGGATTCAGAAAGTTCTGGTAGATTTAGTTCATTTCTTTTAATGCTCAAGTCTCTCTCTTCTTCTATTTGTGTCATTTCCAGATTTCTGTATTTGATATCACTAATTCTTTTCTCTGTCTGATCAGCTCTTTTACCTATCCTGGCTATTTTATTCTTCGTTTTTTTATTAAGTTCTTCATCTCCAGAAATTCTATTTGGTTCTTTTAAAAATTTTCACTTTGGTAAAATGTTCACTTTGTTCTTTGACTATGCTTCTGAGTTCATTAAACTGCCTATCTGTGTTTTCTTGCATCTCATTTATTTTTTTCAGAACAGCAGTCTTGAGTTCTCTGTCATTTAAGTCACATATTTCCATGTCTTTAAGTTCATTTTCTGGAGACTTTTCATTTTCTTTCTGAGCTGCCCTGTTACCTTGGTTATCCATGGCAATTAATGAATTATTATTTCTTTTTCTGGGATTCTACAGAAGTGGGTTCTGCAGCAGGTTAATATGAGGAGATTTTTCTTTTGTTTTTCAGTAGGTGTTGCTGCAATATTTAATTTTCTTTTCCGCTGCAGCCTCTTATTTTCTCTCATGCTGTAGTATTTTATTTTCTCTTGCACTGGCTTCTCACATGATGGAAGATGGGCTTCTCCTCTGTGAGCAAGTTCTCTGAGTCTCAGGGTACCACCTCCGTGGGTGGATGTGGAGGTCAATAGAGTTCTGAGCTTGTGAAATCCCAGTGCTGCCCCTGGAGCCTGATGCAGAGCCTTTGTGTCTCAGTGGCCCTGCAGGAATCCACCCAGAAAGGTGGGGGCAGGGCGGGCTGTGAGAGACAGCTGGTGCTCCAAGCAATGGCAACTATGAGGCCACAGCTGTCTCGCCCTTACAGCTCTTTCGCTATCACTCAAATTAATCATGCTGGGCATCTGTGACTACAGGACCATTGCTCCAGTTCTCAAGGCTGTAGATATTCTGTTCTTTAATCTGACACTGCTACTGTTTGTTTTGGAGCCCACTTCTAACACTGGGGGTAAAGGGTGGGGAAGGGTTGAGCTCTGGGAGAGTGGAAGGGGAGACAGCCAGGCTCCTTGTCTTTGTTTTCTGTTTTCTG
>NW_017732172.1:743411-749962 GCF_001890085.2 Hipposideros armiger | reverse complement strand
CAAGTTGGCACCATCATTGCGCTCTTCCCAGATGAGGCAGATCAGTCGCCGGCTTCTGGACGGCCGCTCACAGCGGCTGCTGGCCGCTCACACTGGCTGCTGGCTACACACGGTTGCCCATGGCAAACCACTGCCACAGGGGCTGCAGCTTACACCGTTGCCAGCAACTCACTGCAGCCCAGCTCCAGGTTGAGCTGTTGTTCACCATCTTAGCTGTAGAGGGCAGCATCACTGGCCCTCATATGTGGGATCCGAACCAGGGCCCTCTGGCATCCAAAGCCAGTTCTTAACCATCACACCACTTGGCCGGCTCTCTTTTCTTTTATTTTAACTGCCAGGCTATTTTCCAAAGTGATTGTGTCATTTTGCATTCCCACCAGAAACATATGAGAGTTACAGTTGCTCTCGCATCTTTGCCAGAGCCTAGTATATTTAATTTTTAAATTTTAGTTACTTTAGTGGGTGAATAAGGGTATCTCAATGTGCTTTTTTTTATTGTTAGTTTCAGGTGTACAGAACAATGCAATAGTTACCCCTTTTCACCCTCACAAAGTAACAACCCCCCTCCACCCATCTATTGCCCTCCCACCCCCAATATCATGCTTATCTATTACAATTCCGTTGACTCCATTCCCACTCTCTATTCCATGTCCCGAGACTATATGTATATATAATTATAGTTGACATACTATATTATTCAACATCAGCTTCAGAAATACAATGCGGTGGTTGGGGAGTCCACTTCATAGTCAATGTGCTTTTAATTTGCATGTCACACTATATTGGTTTAAGGATTTGTGACAACAAAGAGCTCTTACCCTTCATTTAGATGTTCTTTTTGAAGCCTGTATGTACAAGTGGCCAGTCCCGTGTACTAGCAGTTCCATTTTAGACAATGCTTTATCAGACAAGTTGATTTTTTTCCCTTATTTTTTATGTCAACTTGTCCCGATCTTGTGAGGTTTCCTATGAGACTCTCTTCACCAAGTATATGACATCTTGTCGTGTGTCCTTTAGTGAGAAACCTGGTTCCAGTTTTATCTCTTATTATTATGAGTCTACTTTTTGCTTTTCTCTTATCTCCTGGTAGATTAGCATTCGTCTTTATTCTGAATCTCCCCCACCCCCAGTGATACTGGGTTTTGCTGGCTTTCATTTTTGTGCTACAGTCACTCAATTGTAGTCATAGATTGAAAACTTCGGTCAGTCACTGATTCTCATTACTAATTTGGTGCTATACACAATGCCTGGTAATTCTGAGCTTTCTGCTCTATTGTGAACAAATGTCTTGGGATAGAGGCCTGAACAATAGGGCCCTGGACAGTTGAAGTCATATACTGGGTTGTCGGAAGTCACGATGCATGTTTGCGACAGATGGCTCTAGTTCATTTTTGGAAGTACTACAGTCATTCGCATCTATGTTATAGCTGTGTCATTTGACAGCTGACAGTTCTAGCTTCATTCTAAAAAAAATTGAGCCATTTGGTTGAGTTTTGGAGATTTTACAACAAGTTGAGGATGGAAGACCAAACTGCATTTTTGCCATATTTTACTGTTTTACTTCCGTAAAGGGAAGAACGTGCGTTAAGCTTGTGAAAAGTTGCATAAAGTTTACAGTGACAACGCTCTACAAGAACGTCAGTTCTGAACAGTGGTTCATGAAATTCCGTGCTGGTGATTTTGATCTCAACGATGATCCTTGGTCAGGGAGGCCCACCGAGGTTGATGATGACAAAAAAAAAATCACTGGTGCCATTTTTATGACGTCAATCCCTTGATGTTATTATTTTTATGTTACTATTATTAACTGAAATGGCAATAGCTAGACTGAAGAGAATGAGAAGGTTCCAGGGCAGAAGTGAAAGTAACCAGGAGCCCAATGTGATAACTAATTTGTCCACAACTAAAAATAAAGTGATTCAGGGAGGCTCAAGGATCCTACTTGGCTTTACATTGCTATCAACTCAGACTCAAAATCTACAGCAGTTTGAACTGCAAGATAGTGATTCAGTTTAGCAGCCAGGTAATATTGAGGAATAGATAAGGAACTAGGGGCTGTGTTCTCCCTTAGCTCTGCTGGCCCACCTGCCTGTACTGCACAAAAATGCCTATATGTTTACATTTATGGAATTTTATTCATTTTCCTTTGCTTCCATTTTAAAGGTTCCTTCTGGAAAATGCTATTCTTGTGGGAACAGTGGGGCTAGAGAAGTTTCAGAACCCAGGGAGTAGATAGAGCTGAACAGAGGAAGTGGGCTCCTGAGAAGCCAAAAGTGTTTTTTTCCAACTCAGCCTCTTCTCTAAACCAGAGAGAAAGAATTGTGAAGAGATACATGGTCTGGTCTGCCATGGGCACATCCTGAATAATTGCATGGTCCAATCTTGTTAAAAGCCATAAAACAGCACCTACTATCTGTTTTAGCATTTATATCTCTACAGATGTATTCAAACACAGTGGGAAAAATTTTTATTATACCATGTTTCCCAAAACTTTGCAAGCTTTAATGCCCTTACTTTCACATTGCAAACTTACATTGTTAACTAGATTATATTGCTGCAACCACTCTTTTTTCCCCCAAGTAATGACGTTGATGATAAAAAATGTATTCTGAAGGCAGTTTATGTCTTAGCAATAAATTGAGTGTGTTTTGTTATGAAGTCTCCTGACTCTAACCCTGATTTCTGCTAATAATTACCACCATCTGTTTGGCACTTACTGTGTTTCAAAGATTGTACTAAGCACAGTTTATGTGGAGCCTCAGTCTCTGTAATGAGTCATATGTCATTAAGAACATACAGAGTACAACACACATATTAATTGAAAGGAATTCCCTTCTTTGGGAAGTTTTCTTTAAGAATATGAGTTTATAGTCTATGGCAGCACTTCTCCATATATCTTTCTTCTTTCCCTGAATTATTTTAGTCCTTGCAGAGCCTCTCAAAAACAAAGAAAAATAAAGAATATAAATCAAATTTAGAAATTAGTCCCAAATCTCTCTAAAGCCTCTTTTTCATTCTTTGTTTCTTGCTCTTCTCTTACCCATTTTTCTTCACTTTAGTAAATAAATCTTGGCCATTTCTCAAATCTTCTCTGGTCTCTTCGTGATGCATGACAAAAAATCCTGGATAAGAATTGGGAAGGATAAAACTACTTAATGGGTGAGAGCTTTTGTTTTTTAATCATCACAAGACCTGACAAGCTGTTTGATTTAGAGCCTAATTATAATTAAACATTTCCCAGCATAGTTTGTGCCTTTCAGACTAGAAGTAAGGAGATAAATGTGATTCATTTTCTTTTTTTTTTTTTNCTGTCCATTGGTGACAGTGGGGCATTGAAGTCCCCTACTATAATAGTGTTACTGTTGATCTCTGTCTTTATGTCTGTTAAAATCTGTTTTATATATTTAGGGGCTCCTATGTTAGGTGCATAGATGTTTACTAGAGTTATATCCTCTTTTTGGATCGATCCCTTTATTATTATGAAGTGCCCTTCTTTGTCTTTTATTGTATCTTCATTTTAAAATCTATTTTGTCTGAAATAAGTATTGCTACTCTAGTTTTTTCTCATTTCCATTTGCATAAAATATCTTATTCCATCCCTTTACTTTCACTCTGTGTGTGTCTTTTGATCTGAGATGGTCTTTTGATCTGAGATTGTAAACAGCATATGCATGGGTCCTGTTTTCTTATCCATTCATCCACTCTATGTCTTTTGATTGGAGCATTTAGCCTATTCACATTTAAAGTGATTATTGATAGGTACATAGTTATTTCCATTTCGTTGTTTGTATTTCTGTTCTTCATTAGTTAGATAGTTTTCATCTTTCCTCTGCTTAAAGTAGCCCCTTTAACATTCCCTGCACTGCTGGCTTGATGGGTATGAATTCCTTTAGCTTTTTCTTTTCTGGGAAGCTCTTTATTTCTTCTTCAATTTTAAATGATATCCTTGCTGGATAAAGCCATCTAGGTTTAGGCCTTTGTTTTTCATCACTTTTGATTACTTCCTCCCACTCCCTTCTGGCCTGCAAAGTTTCTGTGGAGAAGTCAGCTGATAGATAGTCTTATGGGAGCACCCTTGTAAGCAGCTCACTGTCTGTCTCTTGCTGCTTTTAGGATTCTGTCTTTGTCTTTAACCTTTACCATTTTCACTATAGTGTGTCTTGGTGTGGACCTGTTTGGATTCACCGTGGTTGGAACTCCCTGCACTTCCTGGGCTTGTATGTCGATTTCCTTCACCAGGTTAAGGAACTTTTTGGTCATTATTGCTTCAAACAAATTCTCAATCCCTTGCTCCCTGTCTTCTCCTTCTGGTGTTCTTGTGATGTGCATATTGTTGTGCTTCATGTTATCCCACAGGTCTCTTACATTATTTTCATCGTTTTTATCCTTTGTTGTTGTTGTTTTTCTGCTTTGGCGATCTCTGCTATGTTGTCTTCTAAATCAGTTATTCGATCTTCTGCTTCATCTAATCTGCTGTTAACTCCTTTGAGTGTGTTCTGTATTTCATTTATTGTATTCTTTAGTTCTAACTGGTTATTTTTTGTGATTTCTGTATCCTTCTTTATGTTCTCACTAAGTTTCTTAAACATTCTTATCATCAGTGTTCTAAATTCTGTCTCTGATAGGTTGGCTACCTCTGTTTCATTTAGTTCCAATTCTGGAGGTTTCTTCTGTTTTTTTGTTTGGGACATATTTCTTTGTTTTCTCATTCTGGCTGACTGTGTTTGCTTCATTGTATTAGGTAGATGCCCCAGGTCTCTCAGTCTTTGCTTGATGGACTTATGTAGTATGTATTTTTACATTTGAATTGCACAGTTTCCCTATTATTCTGTGTGTATGTTCCAGAGGTGTTTCTTGTGCTGTGTGTATTTTCATGTTGAAACTGAGCTTTAATTGCTTTTGGCTTGTCAGTGGGTGGGATTGACTTCCAGGCTGACTAGTGTGAGAATTGGCTGTGTCTACAATGTATGAGCTGCTGTGTGAGATTTGGCCCTTCAGATAAGGCTTGGCCTCTCTTGACTCTTGTGCCTATAGAAAAATCTCTTTGGGTGCATCAGTTGTAGGTCAAACCTTGCAATGCTCTGGTTTGGTGTGGAGTTGGCCTCTGGGTATGTTGATTCTTGTGCGTCTTGGGCTGGACCCTCATGCAGGGTGATTTCAGAACAAAACAAACCAACAAATACAACAATGAAACAACAATAACAGCCACAAAAAACAAATACACTCACATATGAAAACAACTGACTAATAACACCCAACACACACAAAAACATCAAAAATAGAAAAACAACAAAACAAAAAATAGCAACACCAAAAAAAAATTAGTACAGAAAAATGGAAAGTAGAAAGAAAAGTAGAGCAAGGAAAAGAAAAAAGAAAAGAAGAGAGAGAAATGGGAAGAAAAAAATATATATATAACTAAAAAATGATAATAAAAAAATATATAAAACAGCATCAGTTTTGACTTAAGTCCACCAAGCTGTCTCCAGGTTGTCCTCTGTTGTAGAAAATCTTCTCTGCATCTTGTAGAGTTAGAGCTGGCCACCCAACACCCAGAGTGACACTGGCAATGCAGTTCTAGATGGGTGGTACTATGGGGTGTGGTTGGTAGTTTTTACTAAGTCAGTGCAGTTTCTGCTCTCTCCTGCACAAACAAGTGTGCTGAGAACACCACAGCCAATGACCAGGAGATGGGCTTCTTCCCTGTGTGTAGGTCTCCTGGGTCTTAAAGCACTTTTTCTGTCAGGGGGTGTGGAACGCGTGAGATTTCTGAGCTTCTGAAAGTCCAGGGCTGCCTCTGCCACCAATTGTCCTGCTGGGAGCCACTCAGAAAAAGTGGGGGCTGGGTAGGCAGTTGATTTTTTCTCCCTGACCAGTCCAGCCTCTTCCCTAGGTCATAGCTGCAAACTGGCTTTTTCCAGTTCTGGAGGGCTGAAGCTCCTCTGCAATCTGACAATGCTGCTTCCCATTCTGGGACTAGCTTAAAACTCTGGAAGGGTGTGGGTAGGGAGAGCTGTGGGAGAATGGGGGGAGGGGTTCAGGAATGTTGTTTTTTTTGCCTTCTGCCTGACTGTGTGAGCCCAGCTGCAGCTGTCCTATATGTTGATCCCTTGCAGGACTGTGGAATGCAGGGAGAGAGCCCACAGCCTGGCTGTTGCAATCTCCAGTCTGTGTCCTGGGGCCCTGCGTCTCTGTGACTGTGGCTGCAGGCCTTGTCTCCACACTCCCCCTTCTCGCTTCCCCATCTCGTCATGTTTGCCCACCTCAGGTAATCCTCTTGCTGGTCTCTTAGCTGTTCTGTGTGATGAGCAGAGAATTCTTTGATGAATTATAGATGTTAAATTTGTGGTAACTTCCAGGGGAGCACTTAAGAAGCCCACCTCACTGGTGCCTTTTTTTTCTTTCTTTTCTCTTTTTCTTTTTTAAAATTTTTATTTGGGAATTGGGGGTATGGGAACAGACAAGTTGCTGTCGTTTTGTTCTTCAGTCTAGTTGTGGAGGACGTTGTTTCACTGGCCCAAGTTGGCACCATCATTGCGCTCTTCCCAGAT
>NW_017732172.1:728121-738492 GCF_001890085.2 Hipposideros armiger | reverse complement strand
CTTTTACTTTTTATTTGTTTAAGAAAACATCAAATTATTTAATGAAACTATCAAAACTAGAGAACAAAAATATGGCAAAGCTAGTCTTCTTTTAGCCTATGTATATTTGAAGTGAGTTTCTTACAGAGGTATAAAATTGGGTGATTTAAAATACGTATATTTATTTACTTTAGAACAGTTTAAAGAAAATCTGGAAAGATAGTACAGAAAGTTCTCATTTCCCCACAAATTTCCCCCTTATTATATTATTATGTTAACTTTGTTATAGTTTCTGAACCAATAACAATAAACTTTTATTAACTAATGTTCATAATTTATTCAGGTTTTCTTTTTTTAAACTTAGTTCCTCTTTTCTTTTAAAGGATTTCATCCAGGATACCACATGACATTTTGTCATTATGTTTCCACAGGCACTTTTTGCCTCTGAGAGTTTTATTTTATATATATGTGAATATGAGTATCATATATATATGAATATATATATATGAATATAAATGTGAATATATATGATGAATGTGAGATATATGAATGTGATATGATATATGAATATGATGATATATGAATATGATTAAAATCACTTTTTCTTTATCCATTTATCTGTAGATGGACACTAAGATTGTTCCAACTGAAATAATGCTAAAATGAACATGGGGGTAAAGATATCTCTTCAAGATAGTGATTTTATTTCCTTCAGATATATATCAAGAAATAGGATTGCTCTACAATATGGTAGTTTTGTTTTTAATTTGTTAAGGAATCTGCATATTCTTTTTCATAATGATGGTTCCGATTTACATTTCCACTGACAATGAACAAATGTTCCCCTTTCTCTACATCCTTGCCAACAATTATCTCTTGATATATACGTGTTTAAATATTTTTTTTATCTCTCAATTTTTGGTATAGCCATTCTAACAGTGTGTGATTATCTCGCATTGCAGTTTTGATTTGATAGTTCCTGGTGATTAGAAATCACCACTTTGTTTTAATGTACTTGTTGGCCTTTGGTGTGTCTTTATTCGAAAAATGTCTATTGAACACCTTTGTTCATTTTTTTAAACTTTACAATTGATATAGTCTTTTTTAAATAAAAATTTATTGAGGTGACAATGGTTACTAAAATTATATAGGTTTCAAGTGTATAATTCTGTAATACATCATCTATATATCACATTGTGGGTTCACCTCCCAGAATCAGTTCTCCTTCCATCACCGTGTATTTGTTCTTGTTTAGCGTCTTCTAGCACCCCTTCTCCCCTCACCCTGTGATAACTACTAGCCTATTGTCTGTGTCTATGAGTTTTTGTTTATTTGTTTGTCTTGTTTCTTTGTTGCTTTCAATTTTATATCCCACATATGAGTGAAGTCATGTGGTTCTCGACTTTTTTTGTCTGACTTATTTCGCTTAGCATAATAGTCTCAGAGTTCATCCATGCTGTAGTGAATGGCAGTATTTCATCTTTTCTTATGGCAGAGTAGTATTCTATTCTATTCTATATATATATATATATAACATCTTCTTATTCCATCATCTATTGAAAGACACTAGTTTCCATGTCTTAGTCATGGTACATAAAGCTGCAATGAACATCGGAGCACATATATCTTTACAGATAAATGTTTTCAGATTTTTTGGGTAGATACTCAAGAGAGACTTTGCTGAGTCGTGTGGTAATTCTATTCTTAATTTTTTGAGGAACTTCCACACTGCCTCCTATAGTGGCTGCACCAGTCTTCATTTCCACCAACAGTGTATGAGGGTCCCTTTTCTCCAGAGCCTCTTCAACACTTGTTATTATTTGTTTTGCTGATGATAGTCATTCTAATTCGTGTGAGGTGATAGCTTATTGTGGTTTTTATTTGCATTTCTCTGATTATTAGTGATGTTGAGCATTTTTTTATGCCTATTGGCCATGTGTATGTCCTCTTTGGAGAATTGCCCATTTTTTAATTGGATTGTGTTTTTTGTTGTTGAGTTGTATGAGTTCCTTATATATTTTGGACATTATGTTTAGGTCTTTGATTCATTTTGAGTTCATTTTGGTACATGGTGACAGATAGCAGTCTAGTTTCATTCTTTCGCATGTGGCTTTCCAATTTTCCCAGCACCATTTATTGAAGAGGCTGTCTTTTTTCCATTGTATGCTTTTGGCTTCTTTGTTGAAAATTACCTGTCCATATTTATGTGGGTTTATTTCTGGGTTTTCAATTTACTGCATTGGTCTGTGTGTCTGTTTTTCTGCCAATACCATACTGTTTTAATTATTGTTACCTGCAGTACAATCTGAAGTCAGGGGCTGTGATACCGCCAGTATTGTTCTTAGGATTGCTTTGGCTATTTAAGGTCGTTTGTGGTTCCATACAAATCTGATGATTTTTTTGTTCCATTTTTTTTAAAAATGCCTTTGGGATTTTGATGGGTAATATGACCATTTTAATTATGCTGATTATTCCAATCCATGAAAATTGAATGTCTTTTCATTTCTTTGTGTCTTCTTCAACTTCTTTTAAAAATGTCTTACAGTTTTCACTGTATAGGTTTTTCACATCCTCGGTTAAGTTTATTCTGAGGTATTTTATTCTTTTTGTTGAAATTGTAAAATGATTGTTTTTTTAAATTTTCTTTTTCTGAGATTTCATTGTTAGTACATAGAAATGCAATGGACTTTTGTGCATTGATTTTGTAGCTGACAACTTTATTTGTTTATGGTTTCTAATAGCTTTTTGGTGGAGTCTTTAGGGTTTTCTATATATAGAAACATGTTATTTACAAAAAGTGACAATTTAACTTCTTCATTCCCAATTCGGATGCCTTTTATTTCTTTCTCTTGCCTGATTCCTCTGGCTAGGACTTCTAATACGATGTTGAAAAGCACAGTGGTGATAGGGGACAGCCCTGTCTTGTTCCTGAATGTAGAGCAAAGGGCTTCAGTTTTTCACCATTAATTATGATACTGGCTGAGGGTTTGTCATATATGGCCTCTATTATGTTAAGATAATGGTATAAACTTCCTTCTTATTACTGCTTTTGCTCTATCCCAATAATTTTGATAAGATGTATTTTCATTCTCATTTGTTACAATGTATCTTTTGATCTCTCATCTGATTTTTATTATTTCTTTTCTTCTGCTGACTTTGGGTTTCATTTGTTCTTTTTCTGGTTTTTAAAGGTGTAACGTGAGGTTGTTTATCTGGGATTGTTCTTGTTTCTTGAGATAGGCCTGTAGTGGTATAAACTTCCCTCTTATTACTGCTTTCACTCTATCCCAATAATTTTGATAAGATGTATTTTCATTCTCATTTGTTACAATGTATCTTTTTTTGGGAATGAAAACTTTTATTTCTAAGACAAAGGCATCAAACCTCAAAGGGTAATCCTGACCACCTGTGTGAAAATAACTTGGGACAATTAGCAAGATGAGGCGTAAAGAAGAGAGTAAAAGAATTCCACTTTTAATAAGAATTATGTCCCATCCCCCCCACCCACCACATGCCCCGTCCAGTTGATTCTATACAGAAGTTTAGGAACCATGCACTTAGGGCTTTCTCCTCCCCTCAGTGATTCACTTGGTGTTTGGAGAAGGGACACACACCACACACAGCATGTTCTTGCACGGCAAGCACTTGACATTGATTTAATTAGGTGCATCTTGTTCTATACACCTGAAACTAACAACAAAAAAAAAGAGTGATGTGAAACCAATGAAAATAAAGATATAGTCATACAATAGGATCTCTTAAGGGAGGGGCTTCTTTTTTACTCCATCAGAGAGTAAACACCTGTGAGAGTACGCACCAGTGGTGCCAACACAATGTATCTTTTGATCTCTCCTCTTATTTCTTCTTTGACCCAGTTGTATGTTGTTTAATCTTCACATATTTGTGGTTTTTCATGCTTTCTTTTTGCAGTTGATATCTAACTTCAAAGCCTTGTGATCAGAGAATACGCTTGTTATAATTTCAATCTTTTTAAATTTGCTGAGACTAGTTTTATATCCAGGTTGAGCTGTTGTTCACCATCTTAGCTGTAGAGGGCGCAGCATCCCTAGCCCACATGTGGGATCTGAACCAGGGCCCTGCTGCTCAGAGCTGGAGTCCCAAGCCAACTCCTAACCAACGTGCCACTTGGCCGGCCCTGATATTTCTTTATTTATTTTCTGTTTTGATGATCTATCCATAACTGTCAATGATGTGTTTAGGTCCCCTACTCTAATTGTGTTTTGGTCAATTTCTCCCTTTAGTTCTGTTAGTAGTTGTTTTTTATACTTCAGTGCTCTCTGATTGGGGGCATAAATATTGATGACTGCTATGTCTTCTTGTTGTATAGTCCCCTTTCTAATTATGAAATGTCCATCTTTGTCTCTTGTTGCCTTTTTTATCCTTAAGTCTTTTTCATCTGATATCAGTATGAGTACAGCTACTTTTCTCTGAATACCATTTGCTTGGAGTGTCAATTTCCACCCTTTCACTCTGAGTCTATATTTGTCCTTGTAGCTGAGATGTGTCTGTTGGAAGCAGAATGTGGTTGGGTTTAGTTTTCTTTTTTTCCCCTCTAATCTGTTACTGTGTGCCTTTTATTGGTGAGTTCATCCATTTATATTTAGGGTGATTATTGATATATGAGGATTTCCTATCATCTGTCTTTGGTTTTCTGGTAGCACAGTATCGCCATTGTTCTTTGCCATTTTTGTTGCTGTCTGTTACTCTTTGTGGTGGTGTTCTATGATTTTCCCCTCTGTTTCTTATCATTTTATGTTATATATTTCAGTTCTGGGTTTTTTCTGAGTGGTTACCATTAAGTTCATGTAACAGAAAGTTTTATATTTAGAGTATTCCATTTTCTTCCACATGCTTCCTTTCTCCATTCCCCTTTGCCAGTTCAGACCTTTAATTTCTCCACTTTTATTTTTTTGTTCTTACAAATTGTCCCTATTTATGCTGTGAGTTGATTTAGAATTTCAGTAGCAAGTTTCTTTTTCCTCTTTTATTTTTTAAATGTTTTTTTTTTCATAACCCGGTATGTTATGTTTAAGTGTATAGTGTTCTATTTGGTGTAGAGGTTGCCATTTCTTGCTTCTGTCTGTCTGTTCCTAATACTACTCATGGTTTTGTATTCTTTTGCTTTTTTGTTTCAGGTTGAATTGCCTCCCGTATTTCCTGTAATGCAGGTCATGTGTTAGAAAATATCCCTCAGCTTCTGTATGTTTGGAAAGTCTGTATTCCTCCTTCATATCTAAAGAATACCTTTGCTGGATACATTATTCTTGGCTCGTAATTTCTTCCTTTCAATAGTTTGAATATTTGATTCTACTCCCTTCTGGCTTGTAGAGTTTCTGCTGAAAAGTCTGATGATAGTCTAATGGGCTTTCCTTTCAAGGTTACTGTCTTATTTTTTCTGGCTGCCATGATGGTTCTTTCTTTGATGTTTATTTTTGACAGCTTCAATACAACATGCCTTGGAGAAAGCTTGTTCGTGTTGAGGTAATTAGGTGTTCTATTTGCTTCTTGGATTTGAGGATCCAGATGTTTCCACAAGTTTGGAAAGGTCTCATCAACTATATGTTTGAGTATACACTCTGTTTCCTTCTCCTTTTCTTATTCTCCTGGTATGCCTATTATTCTTATGTTGCCTTTTCTGATGGAGTCAGATAGTTCTTGTCGAGTTCTTTCATATCTTTTAACTCTCAAGTCTCTCTCTTCTTCCATCTGTGTCATTTCCAGATTTCCATCTTCAATGTCACTGATTCTTTCCTCTATCTTTTCAGTTCTATTACCTATGCTAACTATTTCATTCTTCATTATTTTTATTGAGTTCTTCATCTCCAGAAATTCTATTAGGTTCTTTTTAAAAATTTCAATCTCGTTGGTAAAATGTTCATTTTTTAAATTGTGTTTCTGAGTTCATTAAACTGCCTGTCTGTGTTTTCTTGCATCACTTTGCATTTTTTTCAGAACTGCTATGTTGAATTCTCTGTCCTTTATGTCACATATTTCCATGTCTTTAAGTGCATTTATTGGACACTTTTCATTTTCTTTCTGAGATGCTTTGTTACCTTGGTTATTCATGGAATTTAATGAATTCTTATTTCTCTTCCTGGGCATCTACAGGAGTGGTTTAATAGGTTGGTAGGAAGAGGTCTTTATTTGTTTTCCAGTAGGTGCTAGTGGAATGTTTTATTTACTCTCCCGCTGCAGCCTTTTATTCTCTCTCACACTGTATGTTATATTTTCTCCTGCACTGTTATGGCTTTTCACCTGATGGGGGTGAGGGCATTTCCTGGAAGATGGGCTTCTCCTCTGTGAATAGGTAACCTGGGTCTCAGGGCACTGCCTCAGTGAGGGTATGTGAAAAGCTTCTGAAGTCCCAATGCCTTTCCTGCCACCAGATTCAGATCCTGTGTGTCTGAGCTGCTCTGATTCACCCTGCAGGGATCCTCCCAGTTAGGTAGTTCATGGGCAGGGTGAGTTCTGAGAGGTGGCTCTGAACAGCAGTGACTATCAGCTCACAGTTGTCTTGTTCCTACAATTTCTTCCCTTTCACTGGAATTAGTTGCATTATAAGTCTGTGGCTGCTGGTCTGCCATTCTCAGAGCTGTAAATATTCTGTTTTTTAATCTGACAGCACTACTGTTACTTTTGGAGTCCACTTCTAGCACTGGGAGGGGGTGAGATGGAGCGAGCTCTGGGAGGTTCTGGAGGAGGCAGCCCATCTCCTTGTCTATGTCTTCCATTCTCTGCTTGGCAGTGAGGGCTTAATCCACCGTTTTCACTTTTTCTCAGTCTTTGCTTGGAGGTCTCTGCCATGAGTTTTGGGCTCAGCTGTGTTATATGCTGATCCTTCAGGCAGGCTGTAGGTGTGTGGGCTGTAGTGGTGTGCTAGTAGCCTGCAATTCTTCCCTCTCCTGCTACTGTGGAAGCTCCCGACTGCAGGGAGCTCTGAGCTCCAGTTTGTGGCCTGTGGCCAGGAGCCTGCGTCTCTGCACTTATCCCTTCCTTTCTCCCCTGTTTGCCCAATTTGCCCACCTTTAGATGATTCAATTTGTGGGTCTCTCAGGTGTGCCCGGGAATAAATCTCACTCGATCATGGTGTATGATCCTTTAATATGCTGTTGAATTTATTTGCTAGTGTTTGTTAAGAATCTAAAAATCTGTATTATAGGGCATAATGGCCTGTAGTTTTCCTTCCTTTCAGTATTTGTATTCTTATCTGGCTTTGGTACTGGGGTGATGCTGGCTTGAAGAATTTGAGATCACTTCTTTCTCTTCAAGTTTTTGTAGGTGTTTGAGAAGGATTGGTGTTAATTCTTTAAATGTTTGGTGGAATTAATGAATGAAGCCACATGGCCCTCAGCTTTCCATAGTTGGGAGATTTTTAATTACAGTTTCAATTTTCTTACTCATTATGATCTGTGCACATTTTCTATCTCTCCATATTTCGATCTTGGTAGATTGAATATTTCTGAGAATTGATCCATTTCTTTTAAGTTATCTAATTGGTTAGCATATAATTTTTCATAGTAGTGTCTTTCTACTTTGTATATCTGTTACATCAGTTATAATGTCACTTTCATTTCTGATTTTATTTATTATTTACTCTTCTCTTCATTTTTCTTAGTGTAGCTAATGGTTTGTCAAATTTATCTTTTAAATAACAAATCTTAGTTTTAGTGTTGTTTTCTATTTTATTCCTCCTGGTCTCTATGAGGTCTGACAATCAAGTTTGCAAACTCATTCTAGAAAAAGTGTTACATACCTCATTGCTGAGTATCAGTATAGTCACCTTTGAAGTAGTTACCTTGGGAAGCTATGCACTGATGCCAGCATCTAGTACACCCTTCAAAGCAATTTTGGAACTCTTTTTCTGGAATGGCCATCAAAGCTATTGTTGTATTACCCTTGATGTCATGTATGTCATCAAAATGTCTTCCTTTCAGTATTTTATTTATCTTTGGGTAAAGAAGTCACTGGGGGCCAGATCAGGTGGTAAGGGAGGGTGTTTCAATACAGTTTTTTGTTTACTGGCTAAAAACTACCTCACAGACAATGCCATGTGAGCTGGTGCATTGTTGTGATGCAGGAGCCATGAATTGTTGGTGAAAAGTTCAGGTCATTTTACTATTTTTTTAATTTTATTTTTTTTATTATGAAATACACACCTTCCAGAATTAGTTTCAGCTGTACAACACAGCACAACAGCCATACCTTCCACCCCTCGAAGTGACAACCCCCCCAACCTGCCGCCCCACTTCCCCCCAACCAAGTCATTTTCATCTAACTTTTTCATACAGCTTTTTCAGCACTTCCAAATAGTAGACTTGGTTAACTGTTTGTCAAGTTGGTACAAATTCAGAATGAATAATCCCTCTGATATAAAAAAAGTTTAGCAACATAAAAGCAACAAGTTTGCAAATATAATTGTCAGACCTCATATAATGTTTATTGCTACTCTGATCTTTGTTATTTCCTTCCTTCTGCTAACATTAGACTTAGTTTGTTCTTCTTTTTCTAGTTCCTTGAGATGTAATGTAAGTTTGGTTATTTGTGGTATTTCTTTTTTTCTTAATGTAGGCATTTATCACTATAAACTTTGCTCTTAGAACTTCTTTTTCTGTATAATGTAAGTTTTGGTATGTTGTTCCCACTTGAGTTTGTTTTGTGAGATTTTTTAAATTGTGTTTTAGATTTCTTCTTTGACCCAATGATTGTTCAAGTGTATACTGTTATTTCACACATGTTTGTGAATTCTCTAGTTTTCCTTCTGTTATTGATTTCTAGTTTTATACTACTGTGGTTAGAAAAGAGACTTGGTTTGATTTTCAGGACTTTCTTACATATGCTAAGGCTTGTGTTGTCACCTAATATATTATCTACCTATCCTGGAGAATAGTTCTTGTGCACTTGAAAAGAATGTGTATTCTGATGCTTTTGGGTAGAATGTTCTGTATATGTCTGTTAGATCCATTTGACTTAAGGTATAATTCAAGTCCAGGGTTTTCTTATGTATATATCTCTAGATCATCTATTCATTGTTGGCAGTGGGATTTCGAAGTCCCATACTATTATTGCATTGTTGTCTATTTCTCTTTTCAGATCTGTTAGCATTTACTTAATATACTGGTCATTCCAATATTGGGTGCATATATATTTACCATTATTATATTCTCTTCATGAATTAACCCCTCTTTATCATTATATAACGACCTTCTTTGTCTCATTACAGTTTTTACTCAAAGTCTATGAGGTCTAACAATTAAGTTCACAAACTTGCACCATTCACTTACATTGGCAGCACTGTACAAACAGCTCAGTAAAATTTTATTACCTTTATATATCAGGGTCTCACAGCTGTGTTTGTGTCGATGTGTGGTGGTGTCTTACTAAGTGTCATTCATTATTGTTGTGTGTTTTTGTGTGCCATCGTGAGAGTGTCTGATCTTGAATTAGAGCAAGAAGCAAACATTAAATTTCTTGTTAAACTTGGCAAGAGTGGAAGTGAAATCAGGGACGTGTTAGTCCAGGTTTATGGAGATAATGCCATGAGGAAAATGACAGTATACAAATGGATGAAGTGTTTTTCTGAGGGGAGAGAACGCGTCACTGAGGAAGAGAGGTCAGGGTGGCCAGTAATGAGCAGAACTGATGAAAGCATTACAAAAATTCATCAAATTCTGTGTCAAAATCATTGGCTGACTGTGAGAAGCATAGCAGATCAAGTAAACATTGATAGAGAAACAGTTAGGAAAATCTTAACTGAAAATCTTGGCATGAGATAGGTGTGTGCAAAAATGGTCCCGAAGGAGCTAACCGATGAACAAAAGCAAAGGAGAGTTGAAGTTTGCAAAGCCCTTTTGGCGAGGCAAGATTATGTTTTACATTATCATATAATTTTCATGTACTTCTTGACATACTTTTATTTCAGGTTGAAGAACTCCTTTCAGCATTTCTTATAAGGCAAATCTAGTGGTGATGAACTTCTTCAGATTTTTGTTTGTTTGAGAAATTCTTCGAAAAATTTTTCCCGTAAGACTTTAGATATATCACCCCACTTTGTTGGACTTCAAATTTTCTGCTGAGAAATCTGTTGATAGCTTTATGGGGTTCCCTTATAGTCAGAAAAATTTTTTCTCTTGCTGCTTTTAAAATTCTCTCTTTGTCTTTGATTTTAGACAGCTTTATTATAATATGTGTTGAAGATCATTTTGAGTTGAAAGTTTGGGGTGATCTATTGATTTTATGAATTAGATGTCCAAATGGCTTTCCAAATTTGGAAAATTTTTAGCCATTATTTCTTTAAGTAAGCTTTCTGCTCTCTCTCTCTCTCTCTCTCTCTCTCTCTCTCTCTCTCTCTCTCTCTCTCTCTCTCTCTCTCCT
>NW_017732172.1:651839-728086 GCF_001890085.2 Hipposideros armiger | reverse complement strand
CTTCTTCTTCTTCTTCTTCCCCTTCTTCTTCCCCTTCTTCTCCTTCTCCTTCTCCTTTCCTTTCTCCTTCTTCTTCTTTCTTTTGGGACTCCCATAATGTGTAGATTGTTTCTTTTAAAGACATCCCATATTTCACATAGGCCTTCTTCACTTTTTTTTATTTGTTTTTCTTTTTTCTCCTCTGACTGGATGATTGCAAATGACTCTCTTCTAGGTCACTAATTCTTTCTTCTGCTTGGAAAAATCTGATGTTGAAATTCTCTATTAAATCACTGAGTTCAGTCACTGTATTCTTCAATTTCAGGAATTCTTTCTTTTTTAAAATGTTTTTATTTCTTTGTTGGGCTTTTAATTTTGTTCATGTATTGTTTCCCCCATTCATTTAGTTATCTATCTGTGTTTTCTTGTAGTTCACTGAATTTTATTAAGAATTATTTCTGAATTCATAGGTCTATGTTTTTTTAGGGTCAGTCACTGGACTTTTATTAGTTTCCTTTGATAATGTCATATTTCCTTGGTTATTCATAATTCTTGTGCCCTTGGGTTGGTGTGTACACATTTGAATAAGCAGGCATTTCTTGCAGTTTTTACAGACTGGCTTTGGCAGATTAAGTTCTTTACCAGTTGGTCTGTCCAGAATTCTGGGTCGATTGTCTGGTGGTGTCTATGGATGGATTTGCTTCTAGAGTCTTTGGGTGGGCAGGTCAGTTGCCTGGGACAGCAAGGGGAAAGGTCTCTTATTTGGATACATGAGGGTCAGTCTGCTCCCTGGGTCCATCAGCGCCTGGATTTACTGGGACAGGTCTGCTATTTGAGTCTGCAGATTTGGCCTGCAACCTGGGTCTTTATTGGCAGACTTGTATCCTGGGTTCCCAAAGGCCAATCAGGATCCAGAAACTACTGGGTTAGGCTGGTACTGGGATGGGCTGAAAGCCTGGTTTCATGGTTGCCAACCTAGAGGCTGGGGAAACAGTGATGGGCCTAGAGCTTGGATAAGCCTGAAGCTTAAGGCTGCAAGAGTCAGCCTGTAACCTGGGGCCTTGGGGGCCAGCCTGGAGGTTGGGTATACAAAGGTCAGCCTAGTGCTGGGGCATGCCAAGAACTTCAGTTCATGGGAGTTTGTCTTAATTATAGGCCACAGGGGGCTGACCGGACAACAGGGGGCAGGTTGTGAGTTTGGGTCCTCCAAAGCTGGTCTGGAATATAGTTCCATAGGGGCTGCCCTGATGCTTAGGGTGGATTAGGGACCTGATGCTGAGTTGGTTGAAAGCCTTGGTTTGTGATAGTTGGCCTGGTTGGTCCATCCAAGATTCTGTGTTTGCAGGTGCTCACCTGAAGCCAGGTGCCATGGAAGTTGGTTGGCCCTGGGGTGGCCTGAAAGCCTGGGTTAATGGGAGTCTGTTGGTAGCCTGGTGCCATAGGAGATGCTTGGAGAGATGGTAGCCACCCGGGGCTGCTGAAGTTGGCTGGAACTCAGGTGGGCTGAGGGCCTGGGTGTGTTGTACAGATCTGCTGAGAGCCTGAAGCCAGGGAAATTGCTTGGATTCTGGTGACACAAGAGCTACCTGTGGCTGTAGGAGCCTCCTAGGGCTGCAGGAGCTGCTTGGAGTCACCTTAACAATTAGGTTCTGAGGTGAATTAAGGGCCTGAGTTCATGGCAGCCTGCAGGGAACTACGTAGGGTCACAGAATTTGGCCTAAAGCTGGGACAGGCTATTTCCAGTGTCAATGGTGAAGTCAAGTGCCCACTTTTCTCCCCTTCTTCCATAGGGTGGGTGTACTCTCTTCACACTGGGCTGCTCAGACTTGGGGGAGGGCTGATGAGGACAGTGTGAATCTATCATTGCTACCCTCCTCATTGTGTCTTTTTTTTTTATCTCTGTGCTTCTCTCAGTGCTGTAATCCTTCACCTGAAATTCTTGGCTTTAGTGAAGGTAATTTGTATGCAAATAGGTGTTCAAGTTGATGTTTTAGAGGAGGAAACAAGTGCTAGAAAGTTCCATTTTGCTAATGGAACACCCCTGGTATTTCAAACTCAGTATTGAAGGGTAACAGATTAGGCAACTTAAAAATATACCACTTTGGCATAAGGATTATTTTGAGCTGAAGGCAATTGAGAAGAGGATACAAAACAAACTCTTTGAACTCTTATTTACCTAAAAGCAAGACATAAAACAAAAATTTTTTCTCCTCCCCTCTCTACCAGGAAGGACAAAGGTTAATCCCAGAAACAACTTTAAACCCCATCAATTGGCCTGGAGAGGCAACAGAGGTATCTACATATCTTGGAAGCCTAGAACCGTTGTCTTTTGCACTGTCAATTCTCCATAAATTTATTGATCTTTGTTGAAGATGCTATATAAACTGAAATTGTAAGCCACTTAAGAAAGATCCATTTTTCCTGGGTTCTCTCATGTGTATATAAATAATAAATATTAATATACTTCTGTTTGTTATCTCTTGTTTTTCTTCACTTGAAAAGATGCTTAATATTTATTTATTTGCTTTTTTATTATTAGTTTCAGGTGTACAGAACAACATAATGATTAGACTTTTCCACACATCACAAAGTGATAACCCCAACAAGTCTACTACCCATCTGACATCATACATACAGCTATTACAATAACATTGACTGTATTCCTTCCCTATGCTGTAATTTACATCCCATGACTATATCTATAGCTATAGCTATATATCTATGTTATCTATTATTTATATCTATCTATATTTTAAATTATAATTGACATTCAATATCATTTTATATTAGTTTCAGGTATACAGCACAGTGGTTAGGCATTTATATAATTTATGAAGTGATCCCCCCAATAAGTCTAGTACACATCTGACTAGACTTTTGACAACATTATTAACTATATTTCCCATACTGTATTTCACATCCCCATGACTATTTTGTGACTACCAATTTGTACTCCCTAATATCTTCAACTTTCTCACCCATGCCCCCAACTGGCCTCCCATCTAGCAAGCATCAGTTCTCTCTATGAAGCTATTTCTGTTTTGTTTGTTCATTTATGCTGTTCTTTAGATTCCACATATTAACTGATCATATGGTATTTGTCTTTCTCAGTCTGACTTATTTCACTATATCCTCTAGATCCATCCATGTTGTTGCAAATGGCAAGGTTTCATTCTTTTTTTTATGGCAGAGTAATACTCTATTTTATATATGCACTACAATTTCTTTATCTAATTGTTTACTGATGGGCATTTCAGTTGCTTCCATTTCTTGGCCATTGTGAATAGTGCTGCAGTAAATATAGCAATGTGCATATCTTTTCAAATTAATGTTTTGGATTGCTTTGGATAAATACCAAGGAGTGGAATTGCTGGGCCAGAAGGTAGTTCTATGTATTTTTTTTTAATGAGGAGACTGCATACTGTTTTTTATTGGTTGCACCTATTTGCAATCCCACCACCAATGCACAAGGTTTTCCTTTTTTCCATATCCATGCCAGTACTTGTTTGTTGATTTATTGATGACAGCCATTCTGACAGGAGTGAGGTGATATCTTATTGTGTTGTTGGGTTTTTTTTTTTTGCTTTTCTCTGAAGAATAACAACATTGAGCATCTTTTCATATGCCTATAGCCTATGTGTATGTCCTCTTTGGAGAAATGTCTGTTCAGGTCCTCTGCCTATTTTTTAATTGCATTGTTTTGTGTTTTTTTGGTGTTGAATTGTATGTGTTTTTAAAATAAATTTTGGATATTAACCCCTTATCAGATACATAACTGGCAAATAGCTTCTCTTATTCAGTACAATGTCTTTTCGTTTTATTGGTAGTTTCCTTTGCTGTGAAAAACACTTTTTAGTTTGATTTGTTTATGTTTTCTCTTTTTTCCATTGCCTGAGAGGATATATCAGTAAAAATATTACTAAGGGTAATGTCTGAAAGTTTATTTACTATGTTTTATTCTTGGAGTTTTATGGTTTTGGGTCTTACATTTAAGTCTTTAATCAATTTGGAGTTTATTGGAAGGAGGTCCAATTTCATTTTTTGGAATGTATATATCCAGTTTTGCCTACACCATTTCTTGAATAAACTGTCTTTAACCCAATGTAAATTCTAGCTTCTTTTGTCATAAATTAATTGACCATATAGGCATGAATTTATTTCTGCACTCCTTATTCTGTTTCATTGATCAATGCATCTGTTTTTATGCCAATACCATGATGTTTTTATTATTATGGCCTTGTAGTATAATTTCATATCAGGTAGCTTGATACCTCCAGCTTTGTTCTTCTTTCTCAGGATTGCCATTGCCATTCAGGGTCTTTTATGGGTCCATACAAATTTTAGTATTATTTGTTCTAGTTCTGTAAAAAATGCTGTTGGTATTTTGATAGGGATTGCATTGAATCTATATATTGCTTTGGGTAGTATGAACATTTTAACTATATTAATTATTTCTATCCATGAGCATGGTATACAAGGTTTGGCAATTAAGTTCAAGAACTTGTTGCAATGATGTTGCTAATTTTTTCTTGATATCAGAGGAATTATTCATTATGAATTTGTACCAACTTGACAAACAGTTAACCAAGTTTACTATTTGGAAGTGCTGAAAAGGCTGTGTGAAAAAGTTAGACAACCTGAACTTTTCGCCAAGAATTCATGGCTCTTGCATCATGACAATGCACTGGTTCACACAGCCCTGTCTGTGAGGGAGTTTTGAACCACTAAACAAATCACTGTATCAGAATACCCTCCCTACTCACCTGGTCTGCCCCCCAATGACTTCTTTATTTACCTAGAGAGAAAGGAAATATTGAAAGGAAGACATTTGGATGACATTCAGGACATCAAGGGTAATACGATGAAAGCTCTGATGGCCATTCCAGAAAAAGAGTTCCAAAACTGCTTTGAAGGGTGGACTAAGTGCTGGCATCGGTACATAACTTCCCAAGGGGAATACTTTGAAAGTGATTGTAGTGATGTTCAGCAGTGAGTTAGGACTTTTTCTAGGATGAATTCGCAAACTTAATTGTCTGACTGCATAAGTTTCCATTTATTTGTATCTTCTTTATTTTCTCTCTTCAATGTCTTTTTTCTGAGTATAGGTATTTTACTTCCTTGGTGAAATTTATTCCTAAGTGTTCTATTTTTTTGATGCAATTGTAAATGGTATTGTTTCTTAATTTTTCTTTCTTATAGTTCATTATTGGTGTATAAAAATGCAACTGATTTCTGAATATTGGTTTTGTATTCTGCTACCTACTAAATTCATTTATCAGTTCTAATAGTTTTTTGGTGGAATCTTTGGGGTTCTTTCTCTATAATATTATATAATCTGCAAATAATGAGTATTTTTCTTTTCTCATTTGGATACCTTTTACTTTTTTTTCTTGTCTGATTGCTTTGGCTAGGACTTCCTGTATTATCTTGAATAAAAGTGGTGAAAGTGGGCATCATTGTCTTTTTCCTGGTCTTAAAGAGAATGCTTTTGGCTTTTTCCCATAGAGCATGATATTAGTTGTGGGTTTGTCATGTGTGGCCTTTATTGTGTTGATATGTATTTCCTCTATTTCCACTTTGCTGGGAGTATTTATCATAAATGGATGCTGGATTTTGTCAAATGCTTTTTCTGCATCAGTTGATATGACCATATGATTTTTATTTTTATTTTGTTAATGTGGTGTATAGCATTAATTGATTTGCAGATATTGAACCAAACTTGAATACCAGGAATGAGTCCCTCTTGATCGTGGTGTATGATCTTTTTAATGTATTACTGAATTCTGTTTGCTAATACTTTGTTAAAGATTTTTGCATTTGTGTTCATTAGGGATATTGCCCCATAGTTTCCTTTTTTTGGTAATGTCTCTGTCTGATTTTGGAATTAGGATAATTGTGGCCTTGTAAAATGAACTTGGGAGCCTTCTTTCCTCCTGGATTTTTTTGGAACAGTTTGAGAAAAATAGGTGTTAATTCTTTTTTGACTGTTTGGTAAAATTAACCTGTGAAGAAATCTGGTCCAGGGCTTTTGTTTGTTGGGAGCTTGTTGATTACTGATTCAATTGCATTGGTAGTCATCAGTCAGCGCAGATTTTCTGTTTCTTCTTGTTTCAGCCTTGGAAGATTGTATGCTTCTAAGAACTTATTTCCTTTCTTCCAGATTGTCTAATTTGTTGGCATATAGTTGCTCATAGTGTTTTCTTAAAATTTTTTGTGTTTCTATGGTTTTGGTTGTCATTTCACCTCTTTTGTTTCTGATTTTATTTATTTGGGTCCTCTCTCTTTATTTTCTTGATGAGTCTGGTTAAAAATTTGTCAATATTCTTTATCTTTTTAAAAAGCCAACTCTTGGTTTCGTTGATCTTTTGTATTTTGTTTTTAGCCTCTATTTCATTTATTTATTCTCTGATCTTTATTAATTTTTTCCTTGAACTCACTTTGAGCTTTGTTGTTCTTTTTCCAGTTCCCTTAGTTGTAAAGTTAGACTGTTGATTTGAGATTTTTCTTGTTTCTTTCGGTAGGCCTGTATTGCTATGAATTTCCCTCATAAGACTGCTTTTGCTCTGTTGTATAGATTTTAGTTATTGTGTTTTCATTTTTGTTTTTCTTAAGGTATCTTTTGATTTCTTCCTTAATCTCGCTGTTGATCCATTAATTATTTAGTAGCATGTTATTTAGTCTCTATGTGTTCGTGTGTGTTTCAGTATTTTTCTTGTAATTGATTTCTAGTTTCATAGCACTGTGGTTAGAGAAGATGCTTGGCTTGATATGATTTCTATCTTCTTAAATGTATTGAGACTTGTTTTTTACTTAACTTGTGGTCTACCTTAGAAAACGTTCCATGTGCATTTGAAAAGAATGTATATTCTGCTGCTTGGAGTGAAATGCTCTAAAACTATCACCTTTGGTCTAGTGTGTCATTTAAGGCCACAGTTTTTGTGTTGATTTTCTATCTGGAAGATCTGTTCATTGGTGTCAGTGGGGTGTTAAAGTCTTCTATTGCTCTAGAGATCTGTTGATCTCTGCCTTTATGTCAATCAATATTTGTTTTTCATATTTAGGTATGACTACTCCTATGTTTGGTTCATAAATGTTTATTAAGGCTAAGTCTTCTTGTTGGATTGATTTCTTTGTTATTACTTAATGTCCTAGTTTGTCTCATATAGTCTTCATTTAAAGTCTATTTTGTCTGATATAAGGATTGCTATTCTAGTTTTATTCTCCTTTCTATACATGAAATATCTATTTCCACCCCTGTGCTTTCAGTATGTGTGTCTTTTGATCTGAGGTGGGTTTTGTTGTAGACAACATATGCATGGGCCCTGTTTTCTTATCCATTCAGCTATCTAATGTCTTTTGTTTTTAATTAAAATTTATTGGGGGTAACAATGATTAGTAAAATTACATAAGTTTCCAGTGTACAATTCTGTAATAAATCATCTATATATTACATTACCCTATGTCTTTTGATTGGAGCATTTAATCCATTTAAATTTAAAGAGATTATTGATAGATACATACTTATTGTCATTTTATTATTCATATTTTTAATCTTCATTTGTTTTCTCTTTTCTCCTGCTTAAAGAAATCCTTTCAACATTTTTTGTAATACTAGCTTGGCAGTAATAAATTCCTTCATCTTTTTCTTGTCTGGGAAGCTCTTTATCTCTCCTTCAGTTTTAAATGATAGCCTTGCTGTGTAAAGTAGTCTTATTTTTCATCTTATTTTTCATCTCTTTGAATATTTTCTGCTACAATATTTTCTGGCCTGCAAAGTTTCCATTTCAAAATCAGCTGATAATCTTATGGGATCTCCCTTGTAAGTCACTAATTGTCTTTCACTTACTGCTTTTAAGATTTTCTCTTTGACCTTAACCTGCCATTCTAATTTTAATGCCTTTTGGTGTGAGACTATTTGGGTTCATTCTTTTGGTATTTCCTGTACTTCCTGGGCTTGTTGTCTATTTCCTTTGCCTGCTTAAAGAAGCTTTCAGTCATTATTTTTCAAATAGATTCTTGATAGCTTGCTTCCTCTCTTATTTTTCTGGTACTCTTATAATGTGAATTTTGTTATACTTGAAGTTGTCCTAAAGGTCCCTTAAACCATCTTTGTTTTTATTTTTTTAATTCTATTTTTCTCTTTGTTGTTCTGATTGGGTTTTTTCTGCTACCTTGTCTTTTAAATTGCTTATTTGATCCTCTGCTTCATCTAATCTGCTGTTGATTATTTCTAGTGTATTCTTCATTTCAGTTACTGTATTCTTTATTTCCAACTGGTTCCTTTTTATGGTTTTTATGTCTTTTTTTATGCTAACTATCTCTGTTGAAATCTTACTAAGTTCCTTAAAGATTCTTATAAGAAGTGTTTTAAACTCTGTCTCTGATATGTTTGTTGCCTCCATTTCATTTAGTTCTTTCTCTCGAGGTTTCTTCTGTTCTTTTATTTGGGACATGTTTCTCTCTTTCCTCATCTGGCTGCTTTTCTATATTTTCTTGTATGTATTATGTAGATCTCCTATATCTCTCAGTCTTTGCTAGGTACCCTTATATAGTTTGTGTCCTGTGTGGGTTAGTGGCAGTCTTCCTGATCTCCTGTGTGTGTTTTCCAGGAGTGTCCCTTGTATGTGTTGTGTGTTTGCCTATTGTAGTAAGCTTTGATTTATTTTGGCATGGCAGTAGATGGGACTGTCTACCAAGCTGCCTTATTTGAGGATTGTATACACCCACAGTGTATGAGCTTCTGTGTGTGGGTACACAACTCAGAGGAGGATTCACCTGAGCGGGTTCTTGTTCCTGTTAGGATCACCCTTTGGTTGTGTTGCTTGTAGGGCTAACCAGGTAGTGCTGAGCTGTGGTCTGAAGCTGGCCTCTGGGTGTGTTGTTTCTGGTGTCTCTTGGGAGGGGTTCCCATGCAGGACAATTTCAGCTTTGTCTGTGACTGGCCTGGGGCTACTTGGTAAGACCCACAAAGCTATATCTGGTTGGTTGCTGCCTATGCTGGATCTGGAGGTATATTAGGGTCACCTTGCTGGGAACCAAGGCCAGCTGCCACTAGTATTGTTCCTGGGGTAGCTTCACAAAAAGCCCAGAGCTCCCTAGGCCTGTTGCCACCTGCTGGATATCCATAATTCTCAGTCATTGAAAGAACCTCCTTAGATGCATGGGCTGGGCTATTTGACCTGGTGTTGAGAATGCCTCCACTGATGCAGCATTAGCTGTATGGTGCAGGGTCCCAGGGAGTCACAAGTCATAGTTGGTGGTTTTAACAAGGTTAATGCAGTTTCCGTTCTTGCATCAATTTCTTGCCTGTGACCACTTTGCAAAATGCCCTGAGAACACCGCAGTCTGTCACCACACGTCTCTGACCCACAGATCCCTGGGATCCACCCAAGAGATGTTGCTGTGCAATTTCTTGCTCACTGCTTACCACCAAAGATCCCAGGGCAGCCACTGGCTGTCTTCTGCTGTAAAAGACTTCTGCAGCTTTTGGAGCAAGGCCAGCTAGCTACCCAGGAGCTGAGAATGCCCCCAGCAATGCAGCACTAAGTGGATAAGGTGGGGTTCCAGGGAGTTAAGCAGTGTGGGTGGTGGTTTTTACAAAGTTAATGCATTATTTGTTTCTTACACCTGTGCTGGGCCTGTGGCTACTTTGCCTGAATGCCCTGAGAACACCTGGGCCAGCCACTTCTTGCCTCAGCCCAGAAGATCCCCAAGAGGCACCCAAGAGAAGCTGTAGCTCACGTTGTAGCTCACTGTTAGCCATGAAAAATTTTCCCAGACAGCCTTGGGGTGTCCACTAGTATAAAAGCCTTTCACAGCTTGTGGAATAGGGCTGGCTCCCCAGGAGCTGAGAGTGCCTGCAATGATGGAGTACTACCTTTGTGGAGCAGGGACCCAGGGCATCAGTAACATGGTGTGCACGTGCAGATTTTACCAGACCAATGTGGTCTCAATTTAGCCCTTTGGGGGAAGGTTCAACATAGAAAAGATGGTGCTCTCCTGTAGGCTACGTGTGAGGCAGGTTCCACACAGGGACAATGTCGGCTGTCCCTTAGTCCTTGCCTGGAAGCCACACACCTCAGTCTTTTCCTGTATGTCTCTGGCACTTCTCTGTATGTGTGCTGCCCCTCCACCAGCGACCCGGTGAGTGTTTGCAAGCCAGTGAGTTTATGTGTGGGCCCTTTAAGATGGTGTCTGGATTTCCAGCTGTCTTCCATCTCACTGGGACAGACAGACAAAATTTTCGCTGATTTTCACTGCCAGATATGTGGGAAGTCCTCTTCCTGGCACAGGACCCTTGGGCTGGAAAGCCTGGTGTTGTGCTGGGACCTTTCCCTATTCCTGGGGGACATCCATCACTGAGGTGTCCCTCGCAGTGTTCAACCACTACCTGTGGGTTTGGGGTTAGCCCGTTTCATGTCTCCACCCCTCCTACCAATCTCAGTGTGGGCTCTTCTTTATATCCTTAGTTATAGGGGTTCTGTTCTGCTCATCTTCAGATGATTCTTGAGGTTGATTATTCTATAATTTACTTGTAATTCTGTTGTGATCTTGGGAGGTAGTAGGCATAACGTTTTCCTAATCTGCCATGTCCAGCATGGTTAGTCGAACAGGCTGGAGGGGGAACGATGGAGGATTAAGAAAGACCATGGGGACATGGGGGACCGTTCGAGGAATGTAATTGATAATGTTGTGAATATTTTGTAGGGTGTCAGGTGGTCACATGTCTTGCATCAAGGATGGGGAAGAGGCTTGATCACTGCACTGTACACCTCAAGCTGATGTTGTATAATATTGTATGTCAACTATAAGTGAATATATATATATATATATATATATATGGTCATGGGACGTGGAGTATAGTGTGGGAGTGGAGTCAAGGGATTTGTAATAGATATGTATGATATTGGGGGGAAATGGAGCGGCAGATTGGGGGAGGGGGGTTGTCACTTCGAGGGGTACAAAGTATAACTATTGTACTGTGTTGTACAGCTAAAACTAATTCTAAAAAATGTGTATTTCATAATAAAAAATAATTTAATAAAAACAAGACAGACAAAGAAGTACTTGAAAGCGGGGTCTAGGTGGACAGATGTCTCCTGATGGCAGGACAGTGACCCAGTCTAGCAGCCGTGGTTTAGTGATATAGCCTTGCTTATTGGGGTGAGGAGAGGGGAGGAAATTAGCCTTGAGCAGAGAACGTTCCGAATGTCAGCTGCAGGATGCTTGCAATCAATGTATCAGAACTCAGGATGTTCTGTACCTAGTGTATCGAAACCATCTCTGGGTACCGGGAAACCACCTCTGCTTGCTGCGGTGCTGAGCCAGCTTTGCTGAAGCCCAGTAAGAGAGTGCGACCTTGCACCAACCTCTCCCTCACAGCTCCTGGAGCAGCCCTCGGTCCCCAGCACTAATCCACCACCTTGGACCTTCCTTGTTATCTCTTGTTAATCTGTCCTTTATTACAGGCATCTAAGCTAAGAAACCCAAAAAGGTAGAGGGGAAATTATTTTTCCTCCCTTACACTATACTCCTATTAGGATTTAACTTGGTAGTATGACTTTTTGTTGTTGTTTGTATGTTTCCTATAATGTCTCTGTTACCTTTCTATATCACTACAGCTCTGAGAATAGTGTTAATATTAATACGTTTTCAGTAAATATTTGTTTATTGATTTTTTGTTTATTGGTTGATTAACCATTTTTCCTCTGAGACTGTTTTGTTTTTGCAAGGAGGATATAAAATGCATTAAACTCCATTTTTTTCATGATGGTCGGGAAATTAGGCATTCCAGTTTTGTAAATATCTGATTAAATTTTTTTTTAACTCTTTTTTTTTTTAAAGATTTTTTTATTGGGGAATTGGGGGGTTGGGAACAGTGCTGGGGAATTGGGGGAACGGGAACAGACAAGTTGCTGTCCTTTTGTTCTTCAGTCTAGTTGTGGAGGACGTTGCTTCTCTGGCCCAAGTTGGCACCATCATTGCACTCTTCCCGGGCGAGGTAGATCAGTCGCCGGCTTCTGGATGGCCGCTCACTGCGGCTGCTGGCCGCTCACGCTGGCTGCTGGCTACACACGGTAGCCCATGGCAACCCACTGCCACAGGGGCTGCAGCCTACGCCGTCGCCGGCGACTCACGGCAGCCCAGCTCCAGGTTGAGCTGTTGTTCAGCATCTTAGCTGTAGAGGGCAGTGTCACTGGCCCTCATATGTGGGATCCGAACCGAGGCCCTCTGGTGTCCCAAGCCAGTTCTTAACCATCGTGCCACTCGGCCGGCCCCTGATTAAATTTTTAAAGCATTGTAATTTACTACATATATTTTACACTGTAAATATCCTGAACATAATTTAATTTTTTTGTGTTAATATGAATTGGCATTCTGAATATCATTTTTTAAAAGATTTTTATTGGGGAATTGGGGTGATGGGAACAGTGCTGGGGAATTGGGGGAACGGGAACAGACAAGTTGCTCTCCTTTTGGTCTTCAGTCTAGTTGTGGAGGATGTTTCTT
The DNA here is from genome assembly GCF_001890085.2 of Hipposideros armiger. Lineage (NCBI taxonomy): Eukaryota > Metazoa > Chordata > Mammalia > Chiroptera > Hipposideridae > Hipposideros > Hipposideros armiger. Next base: position 715,597 of record NW_017732172.1, on the reverse strand, counting down.
CTCTGGCCCAAGTTGGCACCATCATTGCACTCGTCCCGGGCGAGGTACATCAGTCGCCGGCTTCTGGATGGCCACTCACTGCGGCTGCTGGCCACTCACGCTGGCTGCTGGCTACATATGGTAGCCCATGGCAATCCACTGTCACAGGGGCTGCAGCCTACGCTGTCGCCTGTGATTCACAGCAGCCCAGCTCCAGGTTGAGCTATTGTTCAACATCTTAGCTGTGGAGGGCAGTGTCACTGGCCCTCATATATGGGATCCGAACCAGGGCCCTTTGGCATCCCAAGCCAGTTCTTAACCATCGCGCCACTCAGCCAGCCCGGCATTGTGAATATATTTTATCAATATATAGTATTATAAATAAATAGCTTGTTGTGTTAACTTTCAAGTTTTGTGGATAAGTGAAAATTTAGTGTTTTAAAACAGTATTGTATTAGTCCCATATTATAGATTTCTTATACATTTAGCAGGTATAAAGGAGAGAATTGTAAAAGTGTTTAGTTATATTTGACAAAGGTTTTTATGGAAACTTTAAATGTTAATTTAAATCCAGTTTTTTTTTCTCCCTTTTTTCATTTTCATTATATCTCATTTCATTCCTGACAAGTGAGATGATTTTCCACAGTTTCCAGGGACTGAAAACTCTGCTTAAAAATCTCATGGGAATATTATTTTCTTGAAAGTGCCAAGGTGAGGAAGATATTAAAAGGGTTTTGCTCTCAGGATTTTTTCTCTCTAATTAACATTTGTTCAAAAAATAGTCCCAAAGACCATATATAGGTTATCCTTCTTCCCAGTCCAAATAAACTGAAAGATTGTTTGCAAATGACAGTTATTTTGCAAACTGACTACATAATCCTCATGTGCAAATTATTACAAACCAAACCTTCATCTGTTTCATAGTTGATTTTAGAGTGTCATTTTTATATTTTGTTTATGAAATTTGATAAGCTGGAGGCAGCTAGCACAAAAAGAAAAACAATTTATTAAAGGTTTCATGACTTCTGGTTATAGAAGGGACTTCTCCTCTGATGCCTAGAGGTGGCATTGTCAAAGATAAACAAAACTGGCAATAGTTAAAGTGGTGAGAACATTTTATTCAATAACTACTGACAGTAGGACAGAACTCCAATCAGATTTGTGACTGGGCTGGGTATTTTAAAGGGAGAATAAGGGAGTGATGTGTGGGGAGCAGGACCTTAGCAGAGTCAGGAAAGTGAAAAATTACAAAGGGTTGGTCAGTGTAAATGCAATTAGGCCAGCTGTGTCTGCTAGCTAGCAATTATGAAGTTAGGACTTTATTTTCCCATAGATACTGGGAGACAGAGGCCCTATCCTTCCTGATGATTAGAAATGGCTTTCATGTCCTACAGAAAGACACTCCCAAGTTTCAGGAGATACACGTATATCTCAAAAAGATAGAGGACAGGTTCACAGTTATAAGACTTTTTTAGTAAATGCTGAAAGAAAGGGCCTATCCCCATGTGTAGCTAGAACAAACAAATTCTTTTGATAGCCCTGAGATTTTCCAGACAGGAACTCTGAAGGAGTCTGGGTCATCACTAGCCTTAAGCAACTAGAAGCATGCTAAAGTTTGGTCAAAAGTCTTAGCGGCAGGTTTTCCAGGCATGGCTATGTGCTGAGAGTCTTGCAGTTCTCAGTATCACCAAAAGGGACTCACTCCTTGGTTTAGATTCACATAAAACAAAGCTCTCTACAGTATTATAAATCAAAGTTTCTTTTTTTTTTTTAAAGATTTTTTTATTGGGGAATTGGGGGGATGGGAACAGTGCTGGGGAATTGGGGAAAGGGGAACAGACAAGTTGCTGTCATTTTGTTCTTCAGTCTAGTTGTGGAGGACGTCGCTTCACTGGCCCAAGTTGGCACCATCATTGCGCTCTTCCCGGGCGAGGCGGATCAGTCGCCAGCTTCTGGACAGCCGCTCACTGCGGCTGCTGGCCGCTCACGCTGGCTGCTGGCCACACACGGTAGCCCATGGCAACCCACTGCAGCAGGGGCTGCAGCCTACGCTGTCGCCGGCGACTCACGGCAGCCCAGCTCCAGGTTGAGCTGTTGTTCAGCATTTTAGCTGTGGAGGGCAGTGTCACTGGCCCTCATATGTGGGATCCGAACCGGGGCCCTCTGGCATCCCAAGCGAGTTCTTAACCATCGCGCCACTCGGCCGGCCCAAAGTTTCTTATTTTTGAATGGCATAAATGTCCTTCAGTTACCTTGGTATTTTAAACAATATCAAAATAAGTGCAATTTGTAATTTCCTGGTATCTGTTTATCTGAATACTTTTATAAACTGTTTCAAAGAAAAGCATCTGATTAGAATCTATGAGCTCTGACAAAAACATAGAATAAAAGAGAATGTTATACCCAACAAGTTTCACCCATTTCAGTTACATTTGTTTTCTATGAATAGAGATCAAAATATTGACTTAAAATGTAAGGTTCTGATCTTCATTAATAATGTTGGCAATTTCTTCAAAACTTATTCATTATCATTTTATTACACTCTTTTAAACCATCCTTTGAAATCATTTTTCTGTCTTGTGATTTATGTTAAAGCAGAAAAAAATTAAAAAATTTTTTTGATTAGCTTTATAGAAAATCAATCATCCCTGGAGTCAACTCAGCCTTTGACCCAATATTTCAAAATTATTATTATTCAATTAAAAGATTCTGAAACAAATGTAAATGACTCCAGAATTTAAAAAATATGTTGATGAAAATGGCTCCCCATGAGACAAGCTGTCAAAGGAATGATGGCTACCTAAAATGAATGTTTCCCCACAGGCATTTCAAATCACTAGACTGAGTCACTGCATTTAAGACTCTGACTATTCCAAAGTGCAATGTTTTTGAAAAGCAAGTTTCCTTTTTAGATAGCCAGAAGCTCCACATAATTTGCAGAAGAGTCATATTTGAGAGCACTGTTGATGATCCTTAAAAGCACATTTGCAATCACAGAAGGTGACAAATGACATTTATCTTGTAAATTAACAAGCTACTTTTACTGCTCATGCAGGCATAGATGTGTCTCTGTGTGTGTGTGTTTTGATGTGTGTGTGAGAGGCAAAGACAGAGAGACAAACAGAGACAAAGACAAGTAAAAGAAGGGCAAGAGGATAAGAAGAAGCAGAAGAGAAAATATGTCTCTCCTTTTGGATATTCTTCATTGGTCTCTGCAGACCCACTTCCCATCTTTCTGTGAATTGTTCTATAGCTCTGGCATTAATTTGATTTGCTTCCTCTGGATTTCAGCTGAGTCAATCAATGTGAAGCACTGATAGGTTGGAGTGTAACAGAAGAGAGGTATCATAGTCTTTATGCCCCAGTTCTCTCCCTGCTGGAATATACATTGACTGTATTCTTCATAAAGGCCACAGCACCCACTGGATGGCCCTCTTCTACTGCTTGACAATTTCTCCCTTAACCCACACCTAGCTTCTCAAGGAAAATTCCTTGTGGCCAATTAACAGAAAAGAATACAAGTGCATTTATGGGTAAATTTATACAATAAACTCATCTCAGCCAGAAAAGGATGTCCATTTTTCTACAGCAACATTCTAAAATGTCTCTCAAAGGAAGTCAAGAAAGAGAATCATTCCAGTGGGCAGGACTTTGGGCAGGACATATGGTTGGTTGGCCACTTTACCTATATGAGATGGTCTGAGATATGGATCTATAATGGTTTATGGAGATTAGCTAATGAATTGTCCAGTTAAGCAAGGGATATGAGAAGAACAAAGACATTTGGAGAGAATATTTGTGGCTGGCCTTCTTGAAATGTGTACAGAATATGAAAATAGTTGAGTAATACCACCCATCAAACAAGCACTGCGGAGGTAATCTCAGGGGGAATGAAATGATCATCCTATGGATGTCAGATAGCTTTTTCCTGCCACCTTTGGGTTTGCTTCCTAGGCTCACACACAAAGAAGTCTTGATGGCAGGAATGGAGTCCATGTATCCATCAATAACTCAGCATGGACTACCTCTCACCCATGTTAATATGACTACAGCCATTACTGAGTGCCAACCTACAAACAGCAGAAGATATACTGAGCATTCAATATGATTCAATTTCCCCAAGGAAATGGCTCACTGGTTGCAAGATGATTCTATGCATACCTCAGATTTGAGTTTACCTTCCTTGTCTACAGCACTATTTGTAAACTTACAGAAGTCCTTCTTCATCAACATGATATCTCAATCAAAACTGCCTCTGATCAAATCATATCTCTATATATCTATATCTATATCTAGATATATATTGTAGATGAACTCATACCAACAAAATTAATGTATCTACCTACATGTCCCGTTACCCGGAAAGAGCTAGCTTGATAAGATGGTGAAATTGCCAGCAGAAGGTTCAGTTATTTTATCATCTGGGACATGACACCCGTGAGTTTAGTACACTGTTTACAGGATCCAGTATATGCCTTAAATCAGAAGCTAATACCTGATTTTATCCCTCCTACAGCCAGAATATCCTGGTATGAGAACCAAAGGGAGGAGGATTTGAGAGTGGCCTCTATCACTATTAAACCTAATAACCAACATAAGATAATTTTGCTTTCCTACCCACTACTTTGGATCAAGTAGGTCTGAAGTTTCAAATATTTAAGAAGGAATGCTTCCACCAAGAAACATGACCATGGTTCTGTTAAATTGTAAGCTGAGACTGCTTCCTAGCTATTTGGAGTTCTAACTACTATGCCAATTGCACAGAGAGCTTGGTCCCAGGTACCTAGAGAGGAAATAGTGTTGCTGACACAAATGGGAAAGTCTAACTAAGTAAAGAATTGAAAGGATTCTCAGGGAAATCCCTTGGTCAGTCCCTTGTCAAATAATTGTATCCAATAAAAACTGTGATAACTCAATAAAGACAGGACCTTCAAGGACTCAGACCTGCATTCATTAAGGTTGAGCCCACCACACTAACTAAAGAATCCTTTCCAGCTGACGTGCTAACAGAGTAATGGGTTGTTAAAATGAGTTGTGGAAAATTGCAGTGATGATGTCAACTTAGATTTTGTCACCAACTACAAAATCAGGAACTAGAGCAGTAAAATAATCTATTAATAAATTATTCTCTCCTTTCTCTCCACCTTATATAATGGATATCACTAGCAGCTGTTAACATTTTAAATTTCAGAAGGAAGTATGACTGAATTGACATCACCACACAATAGTACTTCAAATAATACAGAAATTTGTATGACCCCTACACTGGGGAAAACACATTCATCTATATAAAGGACACAACATTCCAAAGACAAGAGCAGATACTGAAGGCAAAGATACTGAATGGACTGTCCTGAATGTTCTTTGTTTGGCCCTCCTATATATGTTTACTGACCACCATTCTTACTTCTCTGTTCTGCAAGAGGCTCTCTGAGCTATATCATTTGAGATTCTTGCCTTCTATCTTCTGGTTGGGTTTTGTCAGTGGGAAGTACTAGTAGTTCAGAGGTCAGAAATGGAGAAATGTCAAGGTGTTTGTTCCCTTGGCTCCTTCCCATTGGCCTTATGGTTTAGTGGTGCTTCCTGCTTCCTCTACTGAAGACCAGAGCTCCTCTCAGGTGGACCAGTGCTGCAGGTCTCTCCTCATCCACTGATGCCCATTCCACTGATGAAGATTTCCCACTAACAATAGTCTTGAGTGCTTTATATTGTTTGCTTTTTTTTTAAGTTTTTTTTTGTTAGTTTCAGGTGTAACAGAACAATGCAATAGTTATCATTTTCACCCTCACAAAGTAACAACCCCCCTCTCCCCATCTATTGCCCTCCCCCCCCGATATCATGCTTATCTATTACAATTCCATTGACTCCATTCCCACACTCTACTCCATGTCCCGTGACTATATGTATATATAATTATAGTTGACATACAATATTATTCAACATCAGCTTCAGAAATGTGCGGTGGTCACCTCTACACCAACTATGAAGTGGTCTCTCCCACAAGACATGAGTCCATCTGGCCCCCTAAGAAATATTTACAACATTATTGATTATATTCCCCAGACTGTCTTTTTCTATCCCTGAGGCCATATTGTAGTTACCAATTTGCATTGTCTCATCCCTTCCCCTTGTCCTTCATCCCCACCCCCTCCCAACTAGCAACCCTCAGTTTTTCCTCTGTGTCCCTGAGACTATCTCTATCCTTGTTTGCTTTTCTCAAGCCTACTCACACCTCTGTGGAGAGTCCCATTAGCAATCATGTTTCTCTGCTATCCATTTCCAGCTAACAAATTCCCATTTCCACAGATTCCCTTTGTGAGAAAGCAAATATTCAAGATTAAAATAAATCTATTTTAAAGGTCTCCCAAAGGACTTTTCCCAATATAAAAAAAGAACTATATTTCTAATGAAACAAATACTTATGAACTTCACATAAAAATTGCAAACGCCTATCAACAAGATGTGACCAGCCTCCCATCCACAAAACCTCCATATTCAGACCTACTCCATATGTCATGGAATCATATTATAGAAATCAATCAATGTTTCAAGAACTCACCTATGCAAGTAAGTGTAGAACATATAAAACTAATTTCCGTCTAAATGAGTAGTGAACAACACCGAGGTTCCTGGGGAATTCTCAAGTTAATCATGGGGGGTTTTCAATCAATTTCAAAAATTTGTAAAATTTCATATAAATCATCTATTTGTCATGATGCCTGTGAAGAAGTTATATGGCAACATACAGAAAACATTTTAAAACACAAAATTAACTTCTGAATTTTTTAAAGATATGATTTATAATACTTTAAGTATGAATAAAATTATAAAGGCACTTCAGTGAATATTATTATAGTGACTTATGAAAGATATCTTGTTTTTTCTACTATACATTTATTCCAAAACAAACTTTTATTTTTAAGTAGATTATTATTAATTATCAAGAGAAAGGCTTATTAAACCTTGTTGTTGGATAGTGATGCTATCAGCACAGAATAAAACAATTTGATTAAATTATCCAGTAGATTAAGGCTGTGTTGACAAGAACACCTGATTCACTTAGGTTCCTAAAATTTTTCATTGAAATCTAAATTAGTTGCTTTAATCAAACTGGTCAACTCATTTTTATCACCCAGGCTACTCTGTTTCTAGCTTCTAAGAAGGAAATAATTATCCTTACCTTGGAAATCTCAGCCTCACGTGCAGCTTCTTACACCTGCCTGCATTCTCAACAATGTTCATGGCATATCAGAGCTCACTTCCTCCAATACAGCCATCCTATCCCTGGTGGGTCTTTTGTGCACATTTATGGCCCCTTCTTTATATTCCTTATCATTTGATACTTAGCATAGCCACTAATTTGGTTAGTGATCTTTTGATGGATTCTTTTTACCAGACTAAGGGGCAAATTCTTTAGAAGCAGAAGGCCTCTTGTGATTCAAATATAGGACCCAAAATGTACTCACTCATGGAAAATGCTCAGTAAATATTTGTGACAATTTTTGAATGAGTAAATGGATTTGTTCCCTAGTCTTCTCCTTTATTTTGTTCTCATAAGCCAGGCCAAGAACATCTTATACTGAGCCATCATATCACTTGTAGAAAGTGTATCTTTAATCAGATATTGAGTGTTGATATGTAAAAAGGGTCATGAGCTAAGATTGAAGGGACCTGAAATCTAGTTCTGGCACAATTGCTAGCCTATGTAAGAGCTAGCTATTTTCTATCTCAGTTTTTGTTGCCTCTATCATATGAATTGAGATAAAAATTCCCAATCACAGAAAATTGTATAGACTCAAATTATATAATGCATAGCTAACTTTGCAAAAAACAAAAAAACTGTTATGAAGCTGGAGTTGGATATAGACCTCTCCTCAGGGGGGCTGTACCTCCAAGCTATTGTGCCACTGTAACTGCCACCAGAAATATGAATTTTCTATACAGGAACCTGTTCCCAAAATGGCTTCTCCTGCCTTACTTCCAAACGCTAGTTTGGAGCTTTCTTCTAAATGTTTTTCACTGATTAGATGTACTGATTACTGTACTTTGAACTCAGCCTAGCTTTAGTCTTTAATAGAATGATGAGTCATTAATCAAGAAGTTAGAGATTCATGGAGGTTATGTTTTCTTTGTGCTCTGAGGCTAGGAAAATCATCCGATAGAGCAGCAATTGTGTTTAAGCCTTCATGATTAAATAGTTTGTGTCTTGTCATTAGAAAAATAACTGACTGCAGTCTACTCCAATCACACAGTGACTGACCAACACTAACAAGAATAAGAAATTTGTGTTCGGTTTTGTTTTATTTTATTTTTTAATGAAGACTGAGTTGCAATTCATCCTTGAAATACTTCATGCATTGAACCTTACACAAAAAATCCAGGAAATAAAAGAAACAAGTTGTTATATTCCCCACAAGTTCAGCTGTCCCAATTTAGCTTGGCTTTAGCCTGTGCTGCACAAACATGTCTGTGCCTTTACACCAGTGGAATTTTATTCATTTTCCTTCACTTATGTTTTAAAGGTTCCTTCTGGAAAAATCCTAATCTCATAGGAACAGTGGGGCTAGAGAAAATTTAAGAACCTGGGGAGCACAGAGAGCTGAACAGAAAAAGTGGCTCCCAAGAGGGCAAAAATGTTCTTCTTCGCCTCAGCCTGCTCTCTAAACTAGAGAGAAAAAATTTCTGAGAGACATACCCTGGGCAGCGTTGGGTAATTCTGTGTGATTTCATAGTCCAATCTTCTCATCAAAGGCAGCTAAGCAACACCTAAGTATCTGCTTTAGTGTTTATATCTCTATAGATGTTTCTAGGTAATGTGAGTAAAAATTAATTTGTCATACCATGGTTCCAAAAATTTTGTGATTTTTAATTCCCTTACCCTCTTATTGTGAAACAAAACATTGCATTGTTATCTAGACTGCATTCCTGTAACCAGGCTTTTCCAAATATTGATGTATGTGTTGATGGTGATGATGACAACACAATGCAATGGCCTGATGACAATTTACTCTGAAGGCAGTTTAAAGTCCTAACAACAAACTGGAGTCTGTTTTGACTTGAAGCTATAGTCTCCCGACCCTTACCTTGATTTCTGCTATGGGAGACAGTGGTAAAGTCATCATATTGCTTCATTTTACTTTTTCTTTAATGATATTTTTCTCAGAAGCATCAGTCAGAATGATTATTTTTAGTATTATGATAAAATGAGCAAAAGGGATGGCCAGAGTCAGAGAAAAAAGTGGAAGGCAGCGCTGAGTTTTGTTTCTTCTGAGGCTGAGTCTTTAAGTGTTTTTTGGTCAGGTTAAGTTTTTGTCTCTGGTTTTGTTTGTTTACATTGCTCATGTACACTGCTCTGCAGTTGGCCTAGGTACTTAGGATACATGACAGATTTTTGGCCACTGGATTTGTCCCAGTCACAGCTACAAAGATCCACTACATGGGCCCTGACTCATGCCCACACTGTTTCTCTTGACTCCTGCCTGGGATCTCTGTCTCATGAATTATTGTTCTAGGACCTGTTTGATGCCTTCACATATACAATCTGGAAGCCTAGGTAAGTTAACATTCTTTAGAGTAAACAATTTGACTAATGGTAGATGGAAACTTCCAGAGAAATCCTTCTCCCTCCTTCCTGGTTGGACATTGTGAAATACATACATTCATGTGGCTTTATAGAAGGAGATTCCATGAGTTCCAGCAGTTAGGTACACTTGAGACCAAGTGATGCCAACTCAGTCTTCTACTTACTGTGTTTGCTCTTTTTTTCCTGCCTCACCTTTGTGCTCACTTGTACTCTTCTGGATTTGCATACCCTACTTACATGTTAGCACATACAGTTTTGCTTCAGGCTCCTGTTCTTTTTCTTTTTTAAAAAACAAATCTGATCAAAAACAACAATAGGAGTGGAAATAAATATGCAGTGAAAGGCATGAGGTTAAGATAGAGAAACTTTGAGGTCAGGGTAATAGAGAGGTCTTCCTATCAACACTGAAGTTGATCATAAAGATGAGTATTATCTTAAATAGAGCACTTTAAAATCAGATTTTAAAGAACCTTGAGGAAAGTGTTGCTGTAACCACAATACTGGCAGATAATAACAATGGAAAAGATGGTTTTACCTAATAATGAAGTGGAGAAATAATGAGCTAGAAGTGACACTGGGCTCTGAGAGGGTGCTGGTGGAGCCTGCTGTTAGTAGGTGAGAAAATACTTCTTCCAGGGAGAGATGTTACCATCTATTGGGGACATACAAATAATATAGAGCTTAATTTGAATTTTATAAAGAACTACAAGTTTCTGCTCTCTTCTTTCTTTGTCTTCTTTTTTGTGGTTTCATTTAAGATCTATTTTTTTGGCCCTCTGCCTTTCTTATTCCCTCCAAGAATGCATCTTGAAGTGACACATTAAAGAAGAGGATTTGTATCTTTGGTGGGTACAATAACCAGTGATATTGCCAGAGATGTGGGTTGAGAAAAGGAGGTAAGGTTTGAGAGGAGACATGTCATTTCTTCTGGTACAGACATGAGTTTGCTAGGGTAGAGTGAAGCTGCCCCAAACTGAGCTCTCAAGATTGTGACAAGAAGGAGCCCTGTTCTTACTATGGAAAACCAAAATCATTTGAATTAGTGCCACTACCCATTCATGGTCCTAAGAACTGAGTGGCAGTTATTTGCAGGAGCAGCTAAACTATGAACAATGACTAATATGCAACAGTGATGGGTCTGCTCCATGTCCAGGCACTAGAGGGAGCTGAGTAGGGACAGAGACAGAAAGAGGGAGGTTTGCTGTGGCAACAGCAGAGACAGTGATAAACAGTGTTGCTATAGTCAAGTGTCAGGCTTAGTGCTCCAAGGGGCTCAGTGGACTATAGTGACTGTAGTGATGTTCAATGCTAATGGCTAACATGCCTTTTCCCCTCAGGAGCCTGTCCTAACACATGATGATTTCATAAAGGGGACTAATGAACTATAGGACACTAAGCTGGTGAGGACTTAAGAGACAATTTCTTACCATTTTTGTGTTGACCCACTACCTCAGTTGCCTGTGATCTAGCAAACCCTGTCATAAACATCGCTTCAACTGTTCTGTCATGATACATTGATGAGGAAATCTCTGACTTCAGTTCCCATGAACTATAATTTTACTATATTTTTAGTTCCCTAATATTAATTGAATTTATCTTGTTCTCACACTACCTTCACCTAGTTTCTTATCTATTCATTCTGGTTTCTAGCAACTATAGCACATCCTGGTTACCTACGCCCAAATATAAGGTCATCTTCTTCATCCCCTGTATCTGGGCAGTCAAAAGTTTTCCCCATAGCCCCTCAGTGTTGTCTAAATCCAGTGATATTTACAATATAATAAACCCTTGAATTGAATAAACTTAATGCATAACCAATTTAATAATTTAAAATAATTACTTTATAACCTCATGTTGGAAATTTATCTTATTCTGACTTGACCACACCTTAAATATCTCTTTTGTCATAGAACTCACCCATTTGGAAACCTTTGGGTTTCCATTTTTCAAGAGTCTCTTTGATCTAGCTCAAGTCTGCAATCTTGTATTAAGGAGACAGATTCAAACCATGGCTTTACCACTGACTATTTGTGTAGGGTTGGACAAATTAGTTAACCTTTTTTGGGTTTCCATATAAATTTGTCCATAAAGGTGGATGTTTCCTACCCTGGAACATCATAGTGATATGTGACTATCTAGTATGTTGCTAAATAGTTTCCTAACTGCTTCATGAGATTATCCAAATTAATCTTCACAGAGAATATCTAGGTAAGTATGAACTATTATTCCCATTTTACAGAAAAAGATAAACTGAGACCTGAGAGATTTCTAAGTTTCCTTGATGTTCTAACCTTCTATATATTTGAGACAATTCACATCATCTCATTCAAAAAAGAAAGAAATGGTCTTGCACCTTGTGGTGCTTAATTTGAGCACATTTTTGTGTGTGGAAAGAACTTTCTTTTTATGTATTATCTCACTTCAGTTATTCAGAAATCCTGCCTAGTAGGTGTTTTTAATAATGCTGCAGATTTAACAGTGCTTTGTTTTTAACAAAACCTCAGTGAAGCTTGGAAAGTTTAAGTAACTTTTCCAAAGTCCTATAGGCGATCTAGACTTCCAATTTAGGTTCAAATCCAAAGTGCCACTCTTCCCACTAATTAAATTTACTTGCTTACTAAGTATTTTTGAATATTTACCAGGCACACAGTAATGATGTCTCAAACTACAGGAGCTTAGAGTGTTTTGGGGAGATGATTAGTAAATAGACCATTACAACATAAAGTGTTAAATGTAAAGATTGAAGTATAGACCAAGCATAGGTGGATTTACCTTGAAGTTAATAATATTTAAGCTTCCAAAGTGCTGAGAAGGGTTCTAATACAGTGCTCATATGACTGTTTTGTTGTTTCATAATTTGCAAAAATGAGATATTTTAACTGCAATTGATGAAGATAGCTGTTTCTTTTTTTCCCTTTTTTTGATGGCTGTCTCTTATACTCAGATTTCTCTCTATCATATTTCTTCTTGCCACATAGTGTTGAAATAACTGCAAGCATTTTGGGGGTTCAGCAAAGGAGAATTTAAAGTGAGATGACATTAGCTTCAACTTAGTGAGATATATTTATGTGATTTGCAGTTATTTCTATGCAAAGTAAAGTTATTTTTTAGAATATCAGGGAACAAATGTGTGATGGAATAAACAATGGCCCCAAAGATATCCTAATTTGTGGGACTTGTGAATGTGACCTTACATGGCAAAACAGACTCTGCAAATGTGACTAAGCTAAGAATCTTTAGATGGAAAGGTTATCTTGGATTATCCAGGTGGGTCTTAGCTGCAGTCTCAAGGAGATTTGACATGGAAGATGAAGGCAATATGGCCACTGAAGCAAGATGCTATGCTGCTGGCTTTGAAAATTGAGGGGAAAGTCATGGACCACAGGATGCAAGGATGGAATGCAAGACTAGAAACGAATCTCTCCTAGAACCTCTGGAGGGTGTGTGGCCTTGCTAACACCTTGATTTGGCTAAGTAAAACTGATTTTGGATTTATGTCCTCCATAACTATAAGAGAATAAATGTTTATTGTTTTAAGTCACCAAATTTGTGACAATTTGTTATAACAGCCATAGAAAACTAATACAAGGTGAGATATTCCAGGAATGTGCCTACTGCCTACTGGTTGGTACATTCAGTGCAGGAGAAGAGCACGGAGGCTACAGGTCAGTATAACAATAGTAATACCATTTATTGAATAGGCTTTATTTTCTCTATTTCATGTTTTTGGCTCCTTTGTTGAAAATTATCTGCCCACATATATGTGGGTTTATTTCTGGGTTCCCAATTCTGTTTCATTGGGCTGTGTGTCTGTTTTTCTGCCAATATCATGCTGTTTTGATTATTGTCACTTTGCAGTATAATTTGAAGTCAGGGAGTGTGATACTTCCCGCCATGTTCTTTTTTCTCATGATTACTTTGGCTATTCCCTGTGTGGAAAGCCTCATCTTCCATTTTTGGGCAAAATTATTGGCCAGAGTTATAGATAAGATCACAAAGACCCAGAGAAGTTGTTAAAACCCAACGTCATATGAAGACTATTGGCAGAAGGCAATTAGAGCCTATGCTTCTGCATAGTCCAATACTCATTATAAACGATGTAGCAATTTTTTTTCAAATTGGAGACCTGTGGGAGGGCAACAGTGTTGGGGAATTGGGGAGGGGAACCAGCCAAGTTGTTGTTCTTCAATCTTAGTTGTGTTCTTCAATCTTAGGCACCAGTTGCCATCTGGCTGCCCGTCATGGCCTCTATGCTCAAGGGGCTGTATTAAAATTTTAGTTGTGGGTGGGTGTAGCCACCATCCCCTGGAGGAGTTCGAACCAGCAGCCTTGTTGTTAAGAGTGCATGCTCTGTCCACTGAGCCATTCAGGTGGCAGTTCAACTCAAGGTGCTGAGTTCAGTCTTAGTTGTGAACAGGCATAGCCCACCATCCAACAGGCAGTCTTGTTGTTAGGAGCACATGCTCTCACCAGCTGAGCCATTCTGCCACCTGTTGGCAGCTCAACCACAGCTCAGCTCAGGTGCAGCGTCACTGGCCCATGTTAAAAATCGAACTCGTGGCCCTATTGCTCAGAGCTTGTGTTCTTAAACTAACTCTTAAACAACTGAGCTACTCAACCAGCCCACCATGTGACAATTTTTAGGAAGACTAATTTTGGGGGGAATTCTCAGGGCATTCTTAAGGTCACCCATGTGAAGACTGAGGGAAAGGGAATCTGTACAGAGAGTATGAGGGTGATTATTTTTTCAAATAATATGTAAAGCATTTACTCACTACTTATTTATTCATCATTTCTTTCACTCAGTAAACATTTATTGATTCCAATGTTCTCATGTAATTTGCAGGTCATTAGGGGAGACAAACAGTAAGTAAATAAACCCACTATTTAATATATAATTTAAAAAATGTAAGTTTTATATGAGAAAGAATGTGGGAACAGATTATCAGGTGTCAGAGAAGGCCTCAATGAAGAAATTCAATTTTTCAGAAATCTAAAAGATAATTAACAGCAGGAAATAAATGGAACTCAGCAAAAGACAAAGCATTTCACATAATCTCCCTCCTCATTGATCATTCATTGAATGACTTAAGATGCTCCTTAACATGTGCATTGTTGTGTGAACAAAATAATCATCTATCTTTGAATACAATGTCATGTTGTCATAGCTTATTGAATCCTTACTGCTGAATAGGTGCTTTCACATTTTCTTCTCCAAAAGTTGTTCTAGTACTCTCCAAGACCTTCCAGGTCTTCCTAGAGTAGGCTTTCTACAGAATTGTTCTGATTACATCAACTTAATTACATTACTTTATACAGAGCTCTGTTAAAAAAAAACCTGGTTTCCTAACTGCCTGATTGTTTTTCTTTTATTCATATGACTTCACTATAACTCCCCTGCAGAGTGACTAAAAAATGCAGCTCTCCGGAGAGCCCTACCATAAAATTTATTCAGTAATATTAAAATAGTAGCCAAAAAGTCAGAATTTATTTTTACTTTCATAACTTCATTTAGGAAAGAATATTAAAGCTTTTTACAATGATCTCATTTCTGATGTGTGCCATTTTTTTGTAAAATAATAAAGCTGATTGAGGTTAATGTGGTTTGTTGGTTTTCAAATTTTATTATTATTATTTATACTACCTATGATTATTTTAAAAAATGCTACATTATTATTTAGCTTGGAGAGTCCAAATCACATTAACAAGCTGAACTGTAAGAATTGGCCTTTTCTGCCCTTTGAGCAGGCACACAAAAATCTGAAAAGTCCTCGTGATTTCTGTGCTATGCACTTTGCCCTCAAGTTTAGTCTAGGACTGGAGGGAATCATAAAGAAGACTGCAGGATTCTGGTAATGACAGGGGGCAAACTTTCTACTGAAAAATGGAGGCAAAGATCAGTCTTTATCTGCGCAACATCAGGAGAAAAACACACTTCCAAAGTAACATTCTAGACAAACTGTAGGCCAGAGCCTGAAATCTAACAGCAGGATTTCAGACAACTAGGCAAAAGATAAGCTTCAAACCCAGCTGCTGACTGATGAGATTGACATTTACCCATTTAATCTTTCATGCTCTGTATTTTCTGTAGCTCTTAGAAATGAGTAAAAAAGTATCTTAAGTGCTCACTACCAGATAGGAATACTTTTCATTATTTCTACCACTGCTCTCTGAAGAGGGTAAATAACCAGCATGGAAAACTCTAAGAAAAACTACTTGTAATTGGTTTGATGTCTCCAAATTGGCATGCACACCATCTAGGATTCCTCACACATTGCTAGTTCTCTCCTTCACTTTTTGTTTATCTTAGTGATTAGACATTGATCACAAAAATAGAGGGCAGACACACACAGAAAACAAACAAACAAAAACGAACAAAAGGAAATACCTGTTTTCCATTAAGTATCAAAGTTGTTTGGGTGAAAGTGTTTTGTTTTATTTTATTTTATAATTTAACATGCACAAGTAATTTTGAATTTTTTACAGTTGAGCTCTTCAAAAGTGTGATTGTAAATGCAGTTATATTACACATGTCTACAAATCACACACACAAAGATCTTGGAAAAACTGTTGACGGCTTTCTGCTGTCTTGGAAAAATTCAGGTAGAAGTGGGGCCAGTAGGGCGAGTGGGCAGCTCTCCAATTTCAATGTCACTGGGCTGCCTTGGAAATGAAACAGGTTCCTGATTCATTGAGGATCTGCATCAAATTGGATCATTTTAAGGCAATCCTATTTTAAACAAAGCACATTTTGTTTATAGCCTTTCTCATAAGGTTCCAATCTCTCATTTGTGGAAAAAATGCAAACTCTAATCAGAAAATTCTGCTTTGTATCATACTATTAGAAGCACCATTGATAATTTCCTTGTTTCCTTAAAGTAGATAATGGTAGAGTTGTTTGTGGACAATAGATTGAGGGTTTTTAAGGGTCCCTCAGAAGGCTTATGGGACCATGGGAAGAGATTAAAGCAGTGGCCATGCAGGACCATGGTCATTTAAGAATATCTCAGTAGAAGTATGCTGTAACATTAAGAGTAATTGATAAACTGGAAATGTAAAGTGGGTTTTGTTTTAGGTAGAGATGAGATTGATTTGAGTTAGGTATATATTTATTCATTTAGTACTTTTTTGAACAAATACTTACAGAGTATATTTTCAGTACTTGACACTGTGCTAGGAGTTGGGATTAAAGATTTGAGTGATACAGTTACTGCTCTTGTCCAATTCACAGTCTGATAGGACTGGCTTGGGGCAACAATAATTTCACTAGAAAGTAATAGGTGTTGTGATAAAGTTAACTGCAAAGTTTAAAGAGGCCTAGACTTAAGATAGCCAACAAATAGTAAGAAGAAATAGATATTGACAGCTTTTGAGGTGGGGGCAATCCCAGGGAAGAATTATGGAAAAGCTAAATTTGTCATGGCATTCGTTTTTCTTCATTAAGTCACATTTTCCCTTCTTTCCATGCTTTTCCCTATAGAGATGCTTAGACTCTGGTGGTTGTTGACTTTGGTGACTGAATATGCCACCTATTAATTATTCATTCTCCTGTTCATGGACATTCCAGTTGTTTTTTTTTTTTTAAAGATTTTTATTGGGGAATTGGGGGGATGGGAACAATGCTGGGGAATTGGGGGAAGGGGAACAGACAAGTTGCTATCATTTTTGTTCTTCAGTCTAGTTGTGGAGGACGTTGCTTCACTGGCCCAAGTTGGCACCATCATTGCGCTCTTCTCTGGCGAGGCAGATCAGTCGCTGGCTTCTGGACGGCCGCTCACTGCGGCTGCTGGCCGCTCACGCTGGCTGCTGGCCACACACGGTAGCCCATGGCAATCCACTGCCACAGGGACTGCAGCCCACGCCGTCGCCGGCGACTCATGGCAGCCCAGCTCCAGGTTGAGCTGTTGTTCAGCACCTTAGCTGTAGAGGGCAGTGTCACTGGCCCTCATATGTGGGATCCGAACCGGGACCCTCTGGCATCCCAAGCGAGTTCTTAACCATCGCGCCACTCGGCCGGCCCCATTTCAGTTGTTTTGAAGTGTTACAAAGAACGCTGTAATGCACACTTTTGTACATGTCTCCTTTGCACATGTCCCAGAGTTTCTCTTCAATATGTGCCAGACTTAGAATAACAGGGTCCTAAGACGTTTAAGCACCTCTGCAACATGCTTAATATCTAAGTGTTGAGAATTCCCATTGCTTTACATACTCCTCAAGATTTGATATTGTTGGACTTTAAAAAGTATTGTCAATATGATATATGTGAATTGTTATTTCATTGAAGTTTAATTTGTATTTTCCTGACTACTAGTTAGATTGAACTTTTTTTTTTAGGTTAAACATTTTTTTCACAAGTTTATTGGCTGTGTTAGTTTCTTCTTTTGTTCATTTTCTTAGTTATTTTTATACTGATTTACAGAAGTTCTTCAGATATATGCAGTGACCATTGTGTTTGTTGAAAGTTTTTCTCAACATGGGCTTCTTTTCACTTTTATTATAAAACTCTTTTACTGTACATAAAATTAATTTTTTAATAATCTAATTTATCAATCTTTTGCTTTGTACAACCTCTGTGTTCCTGCTGCTTTCTGCCTATAAAAGGCTTTCATTTTGTTCAGTTCCCCAAAGTTCTTTTCTGTCTGCTAGATTGTATGCAAAGATCTCTAGAAAATAATTAACTGAGCTAATTCTAAATTATTTTCTGATTTTTAAAGATTTTACCAATTTGGTTAGACATGAGGCATGAATGAGCACAATTATGAAGATGACAAATCAAATCACCTGAGCATAGGGAGGCTTATTATTTTTGGCAGCAGCTTACCCATCAGTGTGTAAATTTCAGATTCCAATTTGTTTCATAAGGAAAGCTGAATATCCTGGAGAGATAGTCTTTAGAAAGCCTCTTTTCTTGAGCTACTAAAATTAATTTGATTTTAGAAAAATTTAGCAACTAAATCTATAAATATGCAATTTTGCCTGTCCTGAATATTTCATAAGCTTGCATCCATACAAAGCATTTGACTTGGAAGCTTATGCTAATTCTCTTGATAACTCATAATTCTCTTGACCCTACAATGGGTTTATAATGACACCCTGAAATCTCAATTTCCATGTAATAGTGTATTTTGGGAAGAGGAATAAATGAAATATGGTTCCCTAAAACAGTTTATACAATGCCACAATTTTGACCAATCCAGACACTAAGGGAACTTAAATAATAAAAAGAAACTATTACCTTACTGCTGAAGAACCATCAAGATGTCATATATCTAAAATTATAATTACTGGATGGTGAATTACTTAATTTTAATATTTCATATTGACTTTATTTTAGATTTTTGTAAGCAGGCAGTGTAATAGATGACTTAATGGGTTGAGGGGGAAAAAAAGCATGGTGATAAAACTATAGCTCTCTTGCCGTTGTTATTTAATTAGTTATATTTTATTTCATTTTATTCAACAAGCCATCTCTTCTGCACATTTCCCAGTGTTAGCACTTACCATTATAGAACATTTTTTTTTTACCAGATAACAGCTCTTTGAAATCAAGTGCTGCAAGATATTTCTGACAAAGGCACAGTTGTGCCTCTAAATACGCTTGTTCAAAGTCACCTAGATACTACATGTATTGAAAAATTATAGAATCTCGGTTTCTAAAATGCTATGTAAGACAATATTGGTATTGTGATACAATAATAAATATATACTTGCAGTGATGTCACAAAGATAGTACAGTATACGACCCCAGAATTCAAACTGGAAAGAAAAATAAAATTTTATGTTTGCTGATGACATGATCTTATGTATAAAAAACCCCCTAAAGATGCCACCAAAATGTGGTTAGACCTAATAAATGAATTCAATAAAGTTGCAGGATTCAAAATCAACATACAAAAATCAGTTGCATTTATATACACTAACAGTGAACTAACTGAAGAAAAGAAAACAATCCTATTTATGATAGCATCAAAAACAATAAATAGGAATAAATTTAACCAAGGAAGTGAAAGATCCATACAACAAAAGCCATAAGAGATTGATGAAAGAATATTAAAGATACAAATAAATGTAAAAATACCATGTTCATGGATCAGAAGAATTAATATCATTAAAATGTCCATGTTACCCAATGTGTACTGCAGATTCACTGAAATTCCTATCAAAATTCCAAAGATATTTTTCACAGAAATAGAAAAACAAAAAACCCCATAAAATTTGTATGGAGCCACAAAAGACCCCCCAAAACCCATAGCCCAATCCTGAGAAAAAACAAAGCTGAAGGCATCACATTTTCTGATTTCAAACTATCCTACTAAGCCAAAGCAGTATAGTATTGGCATAAGAACAGACACATGGATCAATGGAACAGAATTGAGAGCCCAGAAATAAACCCATGTGGTTAACTGCTATTTGACAAGGGAACAAAGAATACTCAATGGGAAAAGGATAATCTCTTCAATAAATGATGTTGGGTAAACTGGATATTTAAATGCAAAAGATTGAAATTAGACCCCTACCTTATATCACTCACAATAATTAATTTGAAGTGAATTAAGAATATAAACATAAGACTGGGAACTGTCAAACTCCTAAAAGAGAACATAAGGGAAAATATCCTTGATATAAGTCTTGGCAATAACTATTTGGATAAGACAACAAAAGAACAAAATCTGAAGCAAAAAATAACAAGTGGGACTGCATCAAGCTAAAAAGATTTTGTACAACCAAAGAAACAATCAACAAAATGAAAATGCAACATACAGAATAGGAAATAATATTTGCAAATCATATATTTGTTGAGGCTAAAATCCAGAAAATTATAAGCAATTCATAGGACTCAAAAAGCAAAAAACAGAATCCAATTTAAAAAATGGGCAAGTGCCTGCACAGACATTTTTCCAAAGAAGACACAAAAATGGCCAACAAGTGCATGAAAAGGTGCTCAACATCACTAATTATCAGGGAAATTCAAATCAAAACCACCCAAAACACAATGAGATATTACCTCACACTTGTTAGAATGGCTATTATCAAAAAAAGAAGAGATAAAAAATGATGGTGAGAATGTGAAGAAAAGGAAAGCCTGGTGGGATTAAAAAAATGGATAAAGAAATTAAGAGATGTATTAATATATAGTTGAAATTTTTTATGACAAAGTTTAAAATTCTTTTTTTCTATTCATTATATTGTATATGTGAATATCATACATTTGAATATTATATATATGAATATTATTTAGCCATAAAAAGAAGGAAATCTTACCGTTTGCGACAACATGAGTGGGCCTTGAAGATATTATGCTAAGTGAAAAAAGTCAGACAGAGAAACAAGTACTGTATAATCTCACTTTAATGTGAATTCTAGCAGCATCAAACTCATAGAAACAGAGGGTAGGAAGTTAGTTTACTAAGCGCTGGGGAATGGAGGAAGTGGGGCGATGTTGGCCAAAAGACATAACCTTTCAGTTATAAGACTAACAAGTTCCAAGGATCTAATGTACAGCATGGTGATTATAGTTAACAATACTGTATTGTACATTTGAAAGTTGGTATGAGAATAGAATTTTAATGTTTTCATCATAATAACAAAAAATAGTAATTATGTGAGGTAAAGGATATGTTAACTAACCTCATTGTGCTAAACATTTTACAATATACATGTATATGAAATCATCACATTATGCACCTTAAACTTACATGTCATATCTCAATAAAGCCAAGAGAAAATTTTAACCCACCAATATGACATAAAAATTCTAATTAGTGTAAATAAAAATAAAAGGGTGCACTGCAATAAAATAAAATAGAAATTATTTTGTCTTTAGTTTCTGGTTCAAAGCTTCCAACACATTTTCAATCCCTGGAATGCTGTGTCTTTTGTATCCCAACAAGATAATTTGTGGCTGAGAGCTCCTAGGTAGCTTCAGAATGGCTGATGGTTGTCAGAAGAACCAACATGTGATTAGCAGTTTGGAATTTTCACCTCTGCCCCTACCCTACTTCCTCCAGGGAGAGGTAAGGAGCTGGGGATTGAGTTAATTTAATCAATCATGCCTGCATAATGGAACTTCCAGAAAACCCCTAAACACCAGGGTTCAGAGAGTTTCTAATTTGGTTTATATATTGAGGTGCTGAGAATGTGACATGCCCAGAGAGAGCATGGAAACTCTATAGCCCTTCCCCTATACTTTGTCCTTTGCATCTGTTTAATTTGACTGTTCCTGAATTGTGTCCTTCTTAATAAACCAGTTATAGCAAGTAAACCATTTTTCCTGAGGTCTGTGAACTATTGTAGCAAATTATCAAATCTGGGGGTTGTGGCAACCCCAGTTTATAAAGAAATAAAGGAGGCTCAGGGCTTATGATTAGCATCTGAATTGGACCAGTCTTGTGGAACTGAGCCCTTAACCTATGGGGTTTGTGCTAATTCCAGGTAGTGTCAGAATTAAATTGAATTCTATGACAACCAGCTGGTATCAGGGAGCTGGAAAATTGAATGGTATGAGGAAAACCCACACATTTAGTGTCAGAAGTTTGGTGTTGGAAAAATAGGGGTGGAGTGTGGGATCTGTACTTTTAAGGTCTTCCTTTGTGATTCCCCGGAGGACCACAGATACAGTGGAACATACATGAAAAAAAATCTGGGTTTTAATCCTGCGTCAGTCTTGTATTAACTATGTACCCTTGGACTGGTTTATCACTTACATGCTCTGTGAGTATAACCTGCAGAGAAGCTTTGGAAAGTAACATAAAATAGAGCCAGGTCCTTATTTATTAATGGCCTGTGGTCTAAATTTTTGTCCTTTGTTTGGAACTTTAAACACACTTGCTTTAGAAGTTTCTTGGTTGAATTATGATTCCTGATTGAAATACCTATTTAATTGCTAGTGTAGCCATGGCACAACTTAATGCTAAAATTTGGGGATGCTTAAGAAACAGCAACACTTTCTGAATGCTCAGTCAGTGCTACCAAAACTACTACTTATGACTGTGCCAGCTGCTCACCACTGCATGGGACACAATCATGGACCCACAGGCAGAGAGTCACTCTGGCCTACTTTCCTAGCAAAGCATCCTGGTATGGGGCCATCTCTGTCTGGAACAAAGGAGAGTGGTTTTTTTCCTACATCATCAAAAACAGAAGTTTACCTGATTTCTCAGCAAAAACTTTACAAGACAGAAGGGAGTGGCAGGAAATATTTAAAGTGCTAAAAGAAAGAAAACTGTAACCTAGAATACAATACCCGGCAAGGTTATCATTCAGAATTAAAGAGATAAAGAGTTTCCCAGAAGCAAAAACTATAGAAGTTCACCACCACTAAACTGTTTTTACAAGAAATGTCAAGGGTCTTCTTAATGTAGAAAAGTAAAAAGCTACAACTAGAAATAAGAAAATATAGAAAAGAAAAAAAATCTCACTGGTAAAGGCAAATATATAATGTACACAGTGAATTAACCATATTAAAACTTAAATGAAGGTTAAAAGACAAAATTAGAAAAATTAACTATGACTACAATAAAGTTAGGGATTACACAAAACAAAAAATATAAAATATGACATCAAAAACAAAGCATGGAGAGGGAATAAAAATGTGGTTCTTTAAGAAAGCATTTGAATTTAAATGGTTATCAGCTTAACACATTGTGAACTGGTAACACAGATTTGCGTTACAGTATGTGGAACAATCAGAGTGAACAGGGGTCTTCCTCCAGAAATGAAAAATTAATTATAATCTCTGAAATGTGGCGAAACTACATTCAGGAGAAATGGTGAAATTCTTCTTCAATCCTGAAGGGATACTCGTGTTGTCAGCATAATTTCCACAATTCACGATTCAACAGTGGTTGATGTTCCACGGAGAAATGAAAAAGTAAAGAAAAAACCTATTTGTATTTTTCAGTATAATATATTCATGAAGGGTGTTGATAGGGCAGATCAGTACTTGTCTTATAGATTTCAGTTCACAAAAATAGTTAGTGAATTTGTTATACATTTTTTTAAAGAAACACAGCATAAAAGTTTATTTAAATGGTTTAAACCCCAGGAACATGGATTTAAACAATGTAAATGCCCCATCCTCAATGTGTTAAAATAGACTGCTAAAGATTTCCGGGCAAGATGGCAAAGTAGGTAAACTCTGTGTTTGCTTCTTCTCATGACCACATCAAAATCACAACTAAACTACAAAACAATCATCATTGAGAATTTCCTGAATTCTAGTTGAATCAAAGTCCTACCTCTAAGGAAAAATAGAGACGTCACCTTGAGACTGGTAGGAGGTACAGAGATGTGAAATGGAAATGGGCTGGTCCCAAACTTGAATATGACCATTAAAAGTTGGGAGGGATATCTCAGCTGTGGAGCACCCCTTTGGAAGAGTGAGAGATTCCAAACCTACACCAGGCTCTCCAGTCCAGGGCTCCAGTGTCATGGAGAGAAGTTTCCATAACTACTGGCTATAAAAACCAGTGGAGTTTATAGCTGAGTGAGATGAGGACAGCTGGATTCCAAGATGTTCCTTTTGAAGAGCTTATGCACAGACTTACTCACTGATGAACTCACTCACTCTGAGCTCCAGCACTGGGGCAGCAGCTCAAAAAGCACAAGGGACATATGGGGAGGAAATGAGTTGTTTGGCTGCAGGGTGAGGGCTGAAGGGGCAGCTTTCTTCCAGACAGAAGTGCTGGCAGAATCCATTTTTTTGTTGTTGAGTCCTCCCTCATCTTGGTTTGCAGACACAGATGACCACCATATCTGAGGCTCCATCAACTTAGGTAACACTGATGGCTTGCCCCACCCTGGTGATTCCCTAAGAAACTGCCCCACCCAACTTGGGGACCCACCCAAACTGCTTCCAGTGGCTTTTCCATACAGCATGGCCTGTCATGGTTCATGCTGCAAACTTTCTTAAATTTTCTCAAAGTTTCACAAAACCCAAACAAGTAGTATTTAGCTTTGAGGTGTCCCAAACCTTTTGCCAAGCAGCCACAAGTCCAGCACTAGAAGCATCTGGCCTCTGTTCAATGTTTGGCTTCTACAGGTACCTCCAATTCCAGCATGGGTGGCAGCCATTTTCAGATTGCTTTGTGTTCATGGCAGGTGACCCTGGGAAGTAACCAGCTTTGGACTTAGCCAGAGCATTACCCAGACACATCCAAAGATCACACACACAAAGGGCAGACTAAACAGGCATCAGAGCTCACCTAAAGAGAATCCTGCTCCATAGGATACGCCCCCGCACAGCAGCTTCTCCACTGTAGTCATGGCCAATGCTACAGCAAATCAGCCCAAGGTCAGTCCTTTTACTGACATGCAAACAGCAATTAAGGCTCAACTACAACAGGAGGACACACACAACTCACACAAGGGACACACCTGGAGCACCTAGCTCAGGTGACCATGGAGACTGCACCACTGGGTCAGTACATCTATTACATAAGGCCACTCTATAAGACCAGGAGATAATAGCATCTCTGCTTAACACATGGAAACAAACACAGGGAAGCAGCCAAAATGGGGAGACAAAGAAATATGTCCCAAATAAAAGAACAAAGCAAAGCTCTAGAAAAGGAATTAAATAAAATGAAGATAAACAATGTACCAGATACAGAGTTCAAAACACTGGTTGTAAGGATGCTCAGTTATCTCAGTGAGAACTTTAACAAATAGATAGGAAACATAAAAAAGGAGATAGAAAACATAAACAAGAATCAGTCAGAAATAAGATACAGTAACTGAAATGAAGAATACATTATAGGGAATTGACAGTAGATTAGATGAAGCAGAGGATTGAATCAGTAATTTAAAAGGTAATGTAGCAGAAAATACCCAATAAGAACAGCAAAAAGAAAAAAATAATTTTAAAAAAGGAGGACAGTTTAAGGGGTCTCTGAGGCAAAATCAAGTGTACCAACATTCACATCAAAGAAGTACCAGAAAGAGAAGAGAGAAAGCAAGGAATTTAAAACCTATTGAAGAAGTAAGGATGGAAAACTTCCCTAACCTGGTGAACAAAATAGACATGTAAGCCCAGGAAATGCACAGTCTCAAACAAGATGATCCCAAACAAGCCCGCACCAAGATGCCTCATAATTAAAATGTCAAAAGTTAAAGACAGAGAATCTTAAAAGCACCTAAAGAAAAGCAGTTAGTTACCCACGAGAGAACTTTTATAAGACTCTCAAGTGATTTCTCAGTAGAAACTTTGCAGGCCAGAAATGATTGGCATAAAATAGTCAGTGATGAAAGGGAAGGACTTACAACAAAGATTACTTTACTCAGCAAACCTATCATTTTGAATTGAAGCTCAGATATACAGCTTTCCAAACGAGAAAAAGCTAAAGAATTTCATCACCACCAAACCAGTATTACAATGGATGTTAGAGGGACTTATATAAAAGGAAAAAAAAAGAAAAAAAGAAAAATATATGAATAATTAAGCAGCAATAACTACATATTTATCAATAATTACTTTAAATGTAAATGCATTAAATGCTCCCATCAAAACATAAGATGGCTGAATGGATAAGAAAAGATCCTTGCATATGCTGCCTACAAGAGACTCACTTCAGATCAAAGGGACACAGACTAAAAGTAAAAGGATTGGAAAAAGATATTTCATGAAAAAGAAAAAAAAATTGGGGTAGCAATACTTAGATCAGACAAAACAGACTTTAAAACAAAGGCTGTAACAAGAGATAAAGAAGAATCCAGTAATTCCACTTCTGGGTATTTATCTGAAGAAACCCAAAATATTACTTTGAGGGTGTATGTGCATCCATATGTTCATTGCAACATTGTTTACAAATGCAAAGATGTGTAGGCAGCTTGGGTTCTGTCAATGGTCGAATGAATACATATAGACATGGTACATATAGACAACAAAATATTGCTCGGCCATGGAAGGGAATGGGTTCTTGGTATCCATGGTGGCACAGATGAACCTGGAAGGTATTGTGCTGAGTGGAGTATGTCAGACAGACAAAGATAGGTGCAATGTGATTTTGCTTATATGTGGAATCTAAAGAACAAAATAAACAAAGAAAACAGAAAGAACTCATAGATGCAAAGAACATTTTGATGAATGCCGGATGAAAAGGTGGTTGGTGGAGTGCGTGAAAAGGGTAAAGGGATTAGGAGGTGCAAATTTGTTTTTACAAAGTAGTCAGGGGGATGTAGGGTATAACATAAGGAATATAGTCAATAATATTGTAATAACTATGTATGGTGTCAGATAGGTACCAGATTTATTGAGGTGATAAATGAGAAGAGACTTGGGGGGCAGGGTGAAAAAGGTGAAGGGATTGAGAAGTACAATTTAGTACTTACAAAATAGTCATGGGGATGTAAAATAAAGCTTAGAGAATATAGTCAATAATATTGTAATAACTATGTATGGTGCAAGTAGGTACTAGACTAGTCAGGGGGATCACTTCTTATATAGATGTCTAATCACTATGCTGTACACCTGAAATTAATATAAAATGTCATTGAATGTCAACTATAATTTAGAAATTAAAATAGGGGGAAGAGGTGAAAAGGAATAAGAGGTTCAAAATTTTAGGTATAAGACAAGTCATGGGGATGTAATGTACAGCATAGGGAACATCATCAATAATATTGTGATAGTGTGGTATGGTGTTAGATGTTGCTGTGCTTATCTTGACAATCACATTTTAGGTATATAAATGTTGAATAACTATTATGTACACTTGAAACTGATATAATATTGTATGTTAGCTACATTTTTTTTAGCTGAGCCATCCTGCCACCTGTTGGCAGCTCAGCTTGGGCCAGGACTCAAACCGCTGTTGCTCAGAGTTCGCACCCTTGAGCTAGCTCTTAACAAAGTGAGCCACTCGGCCGGCCCTTACATTTTAATAAAAATATAAAAATAGACTGCTATAGATGTAGATGAATATACACAAACCTCATGGTGACCACAAACCGAAAACCTACAAAATAATAACAAGAAAGGAACCCACAGAAAAAAATAATAAAACCAGAAATCAAAGGGAAAGAGATCAAGAAAAGAAAGGAACAGATAACAATAAAAACATAAAAAAAACAATGAACAAAATGAAAATAAGCACATACCTATCAATAATTACTTTAAGTGTAAATGGAGTAAATGCTTCTATCAAAAGATATCATATGGCTGAATAGAAAGAAAAAGAGAGACCTATCTATATGCTATTTACAAGGGACTCAGTTTAGATCGACACACACACACGGAGACTGAAAGTGAAGAGATTGAAAAACACATTCCTTGCAAACAGAAATCAAAAGAAAGGTTGAGTAGCAATACTCATATAAAACAAAATAGACTTTAAAACAAAGTATATGACAGGAGACAAAGAAATACATTGCATAATGATGAAGGGGTCAATTCAAAAAGAGGATATAACAATTGTAAATATGTACACATTCAACATAGGGGCACATAAATATATAAAGCAAATAATAATGGACATAAAGGCAGAAACTAATAGTAATACAATAATAGTTGCAGACTTTAATATCTCTCTTACCTCAGTGTATAAATCATCCAGACAGAAAATTAATAAGGAAACAATTGCCCTAAATGTCACATTACATCAGATCAACTTAATAGACATTTATAGAAAATTTCATCCAATAATGGCAGAATACTTATTTTTCTCAAGTTCACATGGACTATTTTCCAGGGTGGACCACATATTAGACACAAAACAAACCTCAATAAATTAAAAAAGATTGAAATATCAAGCATATTTTCTGACCAAAATGGCATGAAACTAGAAATCAGTTATAGAAAGTAAACTGGATAAAACACAAATATATGGAGATTAAACAACATGCTACTAAACAACCAATGGATGAGGAAATCAAACAAGTAATCAAAAACCACCTTGAGACAAATAAAAATGAGCACACAACTTTCCAAAATTTATGGGATGCAGTAAAAGCAGTTCTGAGAGAGAATTTCATAGCTATACAGGCCTATCTCAAGAAACAGAAAAGATCCCAAATAAACCATCTAACTTTATACCTAAAAGATCTAGAAAAGAAAGAACATAAAGTAAGTAGAAGAAAGGAAATAATAAAGATCACAGTGGAAATGAATGACATAGAGACTGAAACAAACAAACAAAAAACACAACAGAGAAGGTAAATGAAACTTTAGTATCTAGTCCTTTCAAAGGATAAATAAAATTAACAAACCTCTAGACAGACCCATCGAGAGAGCCTAAATAAATCAAATCAGAAAAGAAAGGGAGATTACAACTGATGTCACAAAGATACAAAGGATCATTAAAAAATACAATGGACAATTATATGCCAATAAATTGGACAATGTAGAAGAAATGAATAAATTTCTAGACACGTACAACTTTCCAATAGTAAACCAGGAAGAAACAGAAAATTCTTAACAGACCAATTACTATCAATGAAATTGAAGCAGGAAAAACAAAACAAAACAAAAAACCTCAAAAACAAAGGCCCAGGACCAGACGGCTTCACATCTGAATTCTACCAAACATTTAAAGAAGAATTAATACGTATCCTCAAATTATTCCAAAATAATTGAAGAGGAAGAAGTGCTTCCAAACTCATTCTACAAGGATACCATTAACCTGATATCAAAACCAAAGACATATCAACAACCAAAAAATAAAAAAAATAAAGTAGAATTACAGGCTAGTATCTCTGATGAACACACATGCAAAATTTGTCAACAAAATACTAGCAAACTAAATTCAACTATATATTAGAAATATCCTACACCATGATCAAGTGGGATTTATACCAGGGATGCCAGGGTAATTCAACATCCATGAAAAACCATTGATGTGATTTATCACATTAGCAAAACCAATAATAAAAATCTTATAATCATCTCAATAGATGCAGAAATAGCATTTTACAAATTCAACACTCATTTATGAAAAGACTCTCAACAAAGTGGGTATAGAAAGAACTTACATTAACTTGATAAAGGCTATATATATGACAGGCCCACAGCAAACATTATACTCAGTGGTGAAAAGTTAAAAGCTTTTCTCTAAGATGATAAAGGATGCCAACTCTCACCACTATTATTCAATATAGTATTGGAAGTCCTAGCCACAGCAATCAGACAAGAAAAATACATAAAAGGCATCCAAATTGGAAAAGAAGCAAAACTGTCACTATTTGCAGATGATATGATACTATATAGAGAAAACCTTAAAAATTAATAGAATCAATAAATAAATTTAGTATAATATCAGGATTCAAAAATTAATATACAGAAATACAATGTGTTTCTGTACATTGATAATGATCATTCAGAAGGAGAAATTAAGAAAATAATCCCATTTACAATTGCTTCAAAAAGAAAAATAAAAACACCTAGAAATAAATTTAACCAAAGAGGTGAAAGACCTGTACCTAAAAACTATGTGAAGAAAGAAATTGAAGTGGACACAATTAAAAAGAAGGATACACCATGCTCATGCATTGGAAGGATTAATATCATTAAAATGACCATATTGCCCAAAGCAATCTACAGATACAATGCAATCCCTATCAGAATACCAAGGACATTTTTCACAGAATTAGAACAAATTTATATGGAAATCCACAAAAGACCATGAATAGCCAAAGCAATCTTGAGAAAGAAAAACAAAGTTGGAGATGTCACATTACCTGATTTCAAGCTATGCTATAAAGCTTTAATAATTAAAACAGTATGGCACTGGCACAAAAACAAACACATAGATCAATGGGACATTATAAGTTGCCCAGAAATTAACCCTCATTTATATGGTCAGTCAATGGCAAAATAAGCATTGACAATGGAGAAATGTTGTAGGCATATACAGTGGAGAAATGACCATCTCTTCAACAAATGCTATTGGGAAAATTGGACAGATACATGCAAAAATAAATAAATAAAATTGGACCACTCTCTTACACCATATATAAAAATAAGCTCAAAACAGGTTAAAGACTTAAATGTAGGACCTGAAACCACAAAACTCCTAGAATAAAACATAGGTAGTACACGATTTTGCATAAGTCTTAATAATATATTTTTGGAGCAAGGGAAACAAAAGCAAACATAAGCAAGTGGAAATTCATTAAACTAATATTAATAACTTCTGCACAGCAAAGGAAACGATCAACAAAATGAAAAGACAACCTACTGAATGGGGGAATATATTTGCAAATGATATATCTGATAAGGAGTTGATATCTGAAATACATAAGGAAGTCATATAACTCAATAACTAAAAATTTAACTAAACAATCCAATTTAAAAATGAGATGACATGAAGAGACATTTCTTTAAAGAAGGCATACAGATGGTGAACAGACATATGAAAAGATGCTTAACATTAGTAATCCTCAGGGAAATGCAAGTCAAATGAGAAAAAACTCATTCAGCTCAACACCAAAAAAAAGAAAAAACCCAGACAACCCAATTAAGAAATGAGCAGAGGGCATGAAGAGACATTTTTTAAAAGAGGACATACAGATGGCCAACAAACATATGAGAAAATGCTCAACCTCACTAATCACTAGAGAAATGCAAATAAAAAACACAATGAGATACCACCTCACTGTCAGAATGGCTATCATTAGTAAGTCAACGAACAAGTGCTGGCAAGGATATGGAGAAAAGGGAACCCTTGTGCTCTGTTGGTGGGATTACAGATTGGTGCAGCCACTATGGAAATCAGTATGGAGGTATCCCCAAAAGCTGTAAATAGAACTACCTTATGACCCAGCAATTCCACTCTTAGGTATTTAGCCAGAGAAATCCAAACGCTAATTTAAAAAAATATACGCACCCCTATGTTTATTGCAGTGCTTTTCACAATAGCCAGGAATGGAAACAACCGAAATGTTCATCTTTAGGCTACTGAATTAAGAAACTGTGATATTTATACAATGGAGTATTACTCGGCCATAAAGAAGAATGAAATCTTACTATTTGCAACGATATGGATGCACCTAGAGGATATTATATTAAGTGAAATAAGTCAGTCGGAGAAAGACAAATACCATATGATCTCACTTATATGTAGAATCTAAAGAACTGAATAAACGAGCAAAGTAAACTGAAATAGTCGCAGAGATACAGAGGAAAAACTGAGGGTTGCTAGATGGGATGGGGGTGGGGATGAGGAAGAATGTGAGGGGATTAGAAAGCACAAATTGGTAGCTACAACATTGCCACAGGGATACGAAAGACAGTTTGGGGAATATAATCAATAATGTTTTAAAGCTTTTGTAGGGTATCAGATGGACAATTGTCTTATTAGGAGACCACTTCATGGGCGGTGTAGATTTCTGACCACTGTGCTGTACACTTAAAGCAGAAACTGAATAATATTGAATGTCAGCTATAATTTTATATATATATATATATATATATAGTCACTGGATATATAGCACAGTATAGGGAATGGAGTCAATGGAATTTTAACAGCTATACACGATGTCAGAGGGGTAGTAGATTGAGGGGGGTGTTATCACTTTGTGAGGGGTGTAAATATCTAACTATTACATTGTTTAGTACACCTGAAAACTAAAAAGAAAAATGCATATACCCTAAATAAATAATAAGCTTCATTTCTGCAAAGGACCAAAGAATATATAAATTAAGTCTCAGAGGACAGATAATTAAAATGTTATTTTCATACTAGCTCTCTCAGATTTTTGTCATGAGTATCTCTTCTCAGCAAAAAAAAGTAACGTTTCTGAGTAAATTCACTTTTCACAATGACCTCATTAAGGGAGCTGACAATTAGACACAAAGATAAACTTCAAATATTTTCTTGCAATGTTCTGTACGTTGTCTAATAATATTAGCATTCTAGGACACTAATAAATGTAAGCTAAATTCCAAAGGATGTTACCAAGACAATTTCCCATTATTATACCTATGAAAATAGCTGATAGCTCCCAGGAAAAAGAGGTTGATTTTGAAATATGCATTTTATTATCAATTTACCAAAATCTTATTGCTAGAAAAATGCATTCAGGGCTTTTAAATAAAACTACTAATAAGTCTAATCTTTGTTTTGATGTTTGAAGCAGGTAATGCTGAGAAGAAAATGGATGTGGGGTAGAGAGATTTAGCTGAAATTGCAAAGGTTGTAAAGACAACCTTTCCACCACAATATAAATTGTACTCTTGTTCTAGAGATAATAAAAACTACTTATTACATTTTGCTCCAAATTAAACATTGCCTTAAATTGACATGGAAATAATTATTGGTTTTATTGGCATATGGATTATGTTACTTATATGGCGAAAGAAACTTTGTAGATTGATTAAGGATTTTGAGAGAGGGACATTATCCTGGATTATGCAGTTGCATGTGAGACAAATATGATCATAGGGCTCCTTATACAGGATAAAGGGAGGTAGGATGACCAGAGTCACAAAGGGAGATGAAGAAGCAGAGGTCAAAGAAGGGAGAGGGAGGATGTTTTGCTGCTTTGAAGATGAAGGAAGGGGCCATGAACCAAAGAATGCAAATGAACACTAGAAGCTGGAAAAAGTAAAAAAAAAATTCTTCTCTAGAGCCTCCAGAAGGAACTCGTCTTGGTGGACCATTTTGGGGTTCTGAACTCCAGAACTATAAGAGAATAAATTTGTATTGTCTTAAGTCACCAAGTTTGTGGTAGTTTATTATAGCAGTAATAGCAAACTGATTTTACTATATCTTTTTAATAAATGTCAATATGTCTTGGCATTAATCCCCTCATAGCTATTCTATTTCAGGAACTTCCAACCTCTTATTGCATGTTTATTTTTTCAAACGAACTTTAAAAATAGCTTATTGAGTTCCATTTTTATACTGTCACATTAAATGTGTTGATTGACTTTAAAAATTGACAGTTTGTTTTACAATATCAAATATCAAAGTCCTAACTAACTTTTGAATGAATTTGTCAGTGAGGAGCAGGTAATTACATAGAAATTATAAGAGCAACATTCAGTTATCTACATAGTCATTAAATGGAAAATAATACCCTAAAAGGCATAAAAAGGTTTCTAAGACGGGGCGGGGGGAAGTTTCTGGAAGTAGAAACAAGGTTTTTAGAAGGTATTCTGCTTCAAGAGTGTCAAATAAAAAAATTCTGCCTTTGTTTCCAGCTAAAAAGAAACAGTAGGTTAGACCTATTCTCCTCTTGGTTCTATTTCTCTGGAGAATGCTGACATACAACAAGTATTAATGCAACTCAATGAAAAACAATATGTATGTTTTCAGTAAATTAGAACTTTATATAAACATTGATACGTCTGTGAAGAAGCCAAGACATATTAAGAGAGTTCAAGTGAGTGTTCAATTTTCAGGTTATTTTTTCTACATAATCTTCAGGAATTTTTCTCAGCAAATCACAGACTATGTGGTGACAGAATTGCATAATCACTTCTGGTTTTATAAGGTAGTTTTCACTTTCTTAGGTTATATTTTGTTAGACATTGGAGACCTTGCAATTGTTATATACTTTTCTTTTTCTGAATCCTGATAATATAAACAATACATATAATTCTGGTTCAATACACTGCAAATGGTGAATTCAGTTTTGAGCTGAGGTCCTAAGTCTCCCTGGCATTCCACCTATAATCACTAAAGTCTTTTGGGAATATCCTGGAATAGAGTTTGGTGATTCCATCTATTTGCATATTGGTAAATCAACAGGGAAATGAATAGATACATTTGTTGCCATTACTCCGAGGCAGGCTTTTGAAAAACTACATAAAGTTCTATTCAGCAGAGTAAATATCACTACTACTAACAGATTATAATGAGATATTTGACCCACTTTTCATTTGGAACAAATAAAATAAAATTTTTTCACATATACAAAGAGATCTGGCTATGTTTAATGACTTGTGTAGGTTGGAAACATTAAGATGATTATTCCATGGAGCAAATACTTTATATGGCAGCAGTTGTGATTTATATGCTATAAAGATATCCTGTGAGTGCTATTTCTCTGGAGAAATATGTATATCATATGTATATATGAGAGAGAGATTTATTTTAAGAAATTAGCATATGTGATTTGGGGGGCTGGTAAGTCCAACACTGAAAGAGCAGGAAGACAAGATGGAAACTCAGGTAGAATTTTTCTGTTTGACAGTCTTGAAGCAGAATTCCTTCTTCCAGATACCTGTTTTTGCTCTTAAGGCCTTCACCTGATTAAATGGGGCTCACTTACATCATGAAAGGCAATTTCCCTTTCCTCAAAATCAGCTGATTGTAGATGTTAATCACATATACAAAATATCCTCTTTGCAACATTTAGGCTATTGTTTGACCAAACAATTGGTCTTCATAGACTAAGTTGATACGTAAAATAAACGATCACAATACTGTTCTACAAGTTAAATGGTCTTAAACACCATTGTTTTAGCATAATATAGTTGAAGTTCAACAACATGCAGTTATGAAAGTAGCTGAAAGTTCAATCAAAACAAGATTAACTTTTGAATTTGGTTCTCCCTGAAAAACATTTATGTGAGTAAAATGTACTGAACAATGATACAATTAATCATTTTTCTGTTATGACCAATTTTGTGGAAATCAGTTGTCAATATTTTACCACTCTTATCTAATCACAAAGTGAGCTTGATTATAACTCAGTCCTGAGTGAAATGGACATCTGGCAATATCTAGGTAATATGACTGAAGATAGAAACACCTTATAGTTTACTCACCTCTGAGTAAAATTATATAAATGTGTACTCTAATGTCAGTCAATTAGCAGATGTCAATCGACACCCAACAAGCTAGTACATTATAGGTAAATTGGATGGCAATCTTTGTAGGTAATGAAAGCTGAATTAATAACAGGCTTATGATTACTACAACATCAACAATGCAGTTAAAACTTTGTAGCTTGACAGGATAACAGATAGTCTTGTTAAGTTCTCATTTTATAGGCCAGAAAACTGAGGTTTCTTAAACCATACCCCACATCTTCTGACTGAAAGTCCAGTGCTCTTTCTAATACACCTCAATGCCCCTTGTTATTTGTTGGTAATCTGATCAAATACCTTTTTGTGTGTGTTAAGATTTCTTTGATCAAGACAGTGGAACTAACCATTAATATTTTGACAGAAGAGGTCAAATCTTCCATTATACACCTGAAATTAATAATAACATAGGCACAAGCCATCTCCATTTTTTCCACTGGGGTTCTCTATTATTTAATACACATGAAGCTCAAACCTCTTGGCTTAAACTTTAAACAGCATACATATATATATATAATTACACTAATGACAGATGACAGTATTTAGCTTAATACAATGGTCTTTAAGGAATTGGGACCTTACCCTTCCTCTCTTCTCATGACTATGATTTCAGGCTTACAAAGATTACTACTGTATTTTGGGTCATTCTTAATGAAAAGTATTTTTTTTCTTAGGCTCTCTTTCTGCTTATAACATCAAATAAATGAAAGTAAAGGTTTATTCAGTATTCAAAGGGGGAAAATTTTTAAATGATTTTTGGATTTTTCAGTGTTACATTACTCTTCTTTTTCTTTAATTACATTTATTGGGTGACATTGGTTAATAAAATTATATTTAAAAGGTGTGATAAAAAACTACAGTGAATGCTGCCACCGAGTGCCATTCAATGGAAAGATACAGATCTACAATATGGGAAGCAGCACGTCGAACCTTAGTAACAGTGTGTGTGACAAGTTTCATCTTGTTCAGTGCAGTCAGTTGGGTGTGAGCAACGGTTGTTTTAAAGTGTGTCATAAATCATCCTCCATCATGACAATGTTCTGTGTCACACATCGCTTTTGCTATACGACTATTTATGTCAAATAAAAACGTTATGGTGTGTCCTCATCCACTTTAGTCACTGGATCTTTCACCGCGCAACTTCTGACTCTTCCCCAAAGTCAAAATGACCATGAAAGGCAAATGTTTTGAATCGATTCAGGACATTGAGGCAGCCATGACAGTGCAACTAAAGACACTTATGAAAGAAGACTTTCAAAACTGCATCAAAAAGTGTCAAGAATGATGGGATAAGTATTAGAATCAAGGGAGATTCTTTTGAGGGGGATTAATGACAATGTGTATTTTAAAACTGTAATAAACAATTTTTTAAATTAAACATTCACCATGTCTTTTGATCACACCTCATAGATTTCAAGTGTACAATTCTATAATATGTCATCTATAAATTGTATTGTGTATTCACCACCCAAAGTCAAATCTCCTTTTGTCCCCATATATTTGACCCCCCTAGCCATCTTCTACCTTCCCCTTTCCCCCTTACCTTCTGGTGACCACTAAACTGTTGTCTGTGTCTATGAGTTTTTGTTGGTTTGTTTGTCTTTTTCCTGTATTACTTTCAGTTTTATATCCCACATATAAGTGAAATCATATGGTTCTTGACTTTTTCTGTGTGACTCATTTCGCTTAGCACGATAATCTCAAGATTCATACATGTATTTCATCGTTTTTTATGGCTGAGTAATATTCCATTGTATATATGTACCACATCTTCTTTATCCAATTATCTATCAAAGGATACTTAAGTTGTTTCCATGTCTTGGTCACTGTGAATGATGTGGGGAAGTACCTACAATAAACCCTCAGCTAATATCATACATTATTTTTCAAATTTTAAAAATGTTTAAGGAATATTTTCAGAAAATACATATTGTTTATATTTGTACCTATAAGTTTATAGTGTCCACGTGGAAAACAATTGTTCATGTTGACATTTGTAAGACATTTTCACTTCCTGTCATATGTTAGGCATTTTTTGTCTTTCTCCAAAGAAAATTTAAAGAATACTGAAAAGTAGTGAAAAAAATACATTGTCTTACTCTTGAAAGTGAAACACTAACAATTACCACTATTAGTGTTAAATGTAAAAAGACCTACTTTCTCAGCGCTGGAAGAATGTTCATGGCATGTGTGTGACGGGCACGGAGGCAGAGACTGCCACCCAGTGATGGAGAACATGGCTCAATATATGCCATGCAGTTTGTGAAGGGCCTGTACCACACTACAGGCTTGGGGTTATCATGTTTTAAGAAATGTGGAACCCTCAGAGCATTCTAGATATTCTAAAATGTAAATATTTTTCTCTTGCTGAGTTTCTTTCTGAAAGTATAAAATTTTTGCTTGTTCATTGTTATTAATACAGATAATAGATTTGATTCCCATACTGATTCATCTTGAGAATTATTTCTATAAAAAGGAAAATATCACTTTTGAACAAACAGCACAAAGGAATAGTTAGGAAGAAACACATTTTCTAGTTCCATAAATAAATACAGATATCAACTCAAGAAAATGTATTATCAGTAAATAGTGCCAGCCACACACATAAATTGAGGAATGATTATTCATTCTTATCAAAAAATCATTTTCTGCCATCAAATAATTCAGTAAAGTAGTACTAGAGACCGCATTCTCTAGAGTCTAACTGCTTTGACTTAATATCTACTGCCAATAATTTAATTTATCTGATAAATGCCACCCTTAGACCTAAACTGGAGCCCTGTTGCTAAGCCCCTAGCTCCTGGAGAGTGTCCTGGGTAGTGTGATGTGTGTGTGTGTGTGTGTGTGTGTGTGTGTATGTATATGATGTATATGTATATGTATATATATATTATATGTATATATATTTGCAATTTTACTTAAGATTGGTCCACCAGAATAGCATTAAAATATTCTGATTTTAGGTGACTGTCACATTAGACATAAGGTGTTTAGATCCCTGGACTACTTACTAATAATGGTCCAACTCCTACCCTGAGTTGAGCCATGAGTATGGGCTCACGCATTACTTGGTCCACCTGTGTTTCACCACATGGCCACCTCTATTTGACACAAACTGGGAGGAATGGGTATTCTGACAGTGTGCCTCCTGCCCCAGGTACCCAAGGTAGCCACCCTACCCTCTCTGGAGGCCCTATGCCATGTGTCATCTGGTGGCGTAACTATGCCTATCTACTGGGATGACTTTCAAGACTGTTTCTCATCAGTGCTGATGGTCCCTACCTTCTTTCCAACTGATGTGGTCACATCATGCCTCCTGGGTCAGTCACTAAAAAGGATCACACTCAAAAAATGTGGTAATTATGACCTAAACAGTTCAAGAGGAGACATATTATTTGGAAGCTGTATTGTTCTATAGTTATGATATAAATTTCCAAATGGTCAATTTAACATGCGTAGCAGTGATGATCAATTTTTTGTGTCTAAGTTGACTGAGTTAAGGGATAACCAGCTAGCTGGTAAAACATTATTTCTGGGTGTGTCTGTGAAGGTGTCTCTGGACAAGATTACCATTTGAATAGGTAGACAGAGTAAAGAAAATCACCTTCACAAGTGTGGGTGGGCACCATCCAATCTACTGAGGGCTTAACCAGAACAAAATGGTAGAGGAAGGGCAAATTTGCTATTACTGCTTGAGCTGAGATGTCCATCTCCTCCTGCCTGTAGACACTCCTGGTTCTCAGGCCTTTAGACTCAGACCTGGACTTATGCCATTACCTCCACGCCCCATCCTCCACCTCCTGACTCTTGCACTTTTGGACATAGAATTATAGGATCAGCTTCCCTTGTTCTCCAGCTTTCAGACAGCATATGGTGGAGCTTCTCAGCCTACAACCATGTAAGCCGATTTCTATAATAAATTTCCTTCTCCTCCTCCTCCTCCTTCTTCTGTTTCTTCTTCTTCCTATATCTATATCTATCTCTATATCTATATCATCTATATTTATATCTATCTATAATCTATCTATATCTATATCTAATCTATATAATCTATCTATATCTATATCCATATCTATCTATCATCTATATCTATATCTATATCTATATCTATATCTATATCTATATCTATATCTATATCTATATCTATATCTATCTCCTATTGGTTTTGTTTCTCTGGACAGTCCTGACTAATACAGCACTTTTTGTTTTACATAACATAGGGGTTTTAGGAGTTTATAGCTCTGAATTTGATAAAATCTAGTAATCTTCCAAAATGACATAAACTTGAGCTATGTGAAGATTCTTTTATGTAAGAATGGACTGTCTATCCACAAGAGTATAAAAAATTAGAAACCTGAGATGAAGGTAAAGGGGTACATTTTCTTTCCTACAGACTGAAGTTCTCTAGACCTTAAAGATCCTAGAATGTCAGGTAAAATGGAGTAGTTCTAAATACTGAAACACCAAGAGACTTATTAGGTACTTGTATTTTAAAGAATAATGTATTTTGTGTTAAACATCCATTGTGTTGCCTGAGAACACAGCTATTTTTAGGTTATACTCATATGTTAAACTATCTTATATAGAAGTTTACTTTTAGGGCACAATAGTCAGAAACCTTATTACTTAATTTGATGCTACAATTTTCTAGAGACTCATATTCTTGGGTAATGTTAAGGATCTCTAATACATACTACACCAAGCAAGAAACCCACTTTTACTTGCAAATATTGTTAGAATAATGGTACCAAAGAGTGGCACAATCAGTTAAGGATTAAAGCTTTCCCACCCTATCCTATTTTATTGAGATATAATTAACATACAACATTATATAAGTATAAGGTATACAATGAGATGATTAGATACACATATATTGTAAAATAATTATCACAATAAGGTTGTTCAATATATCTATACACTCACAAAATTGCAATTTTTTGTGTGCCTGGTAAAGACATTTAAGATTCACTCTATTAGTAACTTTGAAGCATATAATGCAGCTATACTATAGACTACAGTATATAGTTACCATGCTGTACATTAGATCTCTAGAATTTACTCATCTCATAACTGGAAGTTTTGTACCTTTTGATGAACATCTCATTTCTCCCAGCATTGTCTTCACCACTGACAACTCTCTGTTTCTCTGAAGATTACAGCTTTGACTTGGGTGAACACAGATTAAAAAAAATAACTAAAGCCTAATGATTTCTGAAACAATCAGAACATGTACACTTTAATAAAGAATTTTGAAATTTGGAATAAAGTCATAAAAAAAGGTTAAGGAGAAGAAAAAAATATTTGTTTT
Source organism: Hipposideros armiger (assembly GCF_001890085.2). Lineage (NCBI taxonomy): Eukaryota > Metazoa > Chordata > Mammalia > Chiroptera > Hipposideridae > Hipposideros > Hipposideros armiger. The sequence continues at coordinate 674,980 of NW_017732172.1, read as the reverse complement.
CATTTTGCTAAAGATTTTAACGGAATACAGTTTGAGGAAATGGAAAATGTCACCAAAATTTCAACTGAAGTGGTAAAGGAAACATATTTTAGATGAATAATGGCTGGCTATTCAGATTCAGTGGACCGAGGAGCCAAAGGCTGCAACAAAGATAACTGCAGAGGTGTCATCTGAGATGACACCACCTAAAATAGTTTCAACTTGAAATGAAGGAGACTTTTAGGAAGAATGAAGGGCCATATTTTAAGAGCAATATTTCAATTTTTAGTTTGCTTTCCAGAGCTGTTTAATTTTACAACTAAAGTTATAAGTGAATTTACTGTATGCAAAGAAGTAATTTTCTAGACTTTCCTGAAAATATTTTATTAAAGGGTTCCAAATTAATCAAAGTCATTGACTCAAAACTCTCTAAATAAGCTAAAGCAAAGACATAGGGACAGTTAGCAAATTATTAGTGTGTTGAGTCTAAGGGCTGCAGCACTGAGACACTGAGAATGTCAGCAGAGAGGTCAAAATCTTTAGGACCTTCACCAAGGGTGTGCTCTTGGCTCTGAACCTTGTTGCCAAACCTCCCATGCTCTTGTCTCACTTCCAAGCCTCTTCACTAGTCCTGGTTTGATTCTGTAAACCATGTGCGTACAATGTTTTTCCAGTAAATTCTGTAGTTAGCCAGAATCCACTGCTAGGTCTTACAACCATGAATACTGACTGATACAACTTCCTAATTTTGGGGTTCATTTGTATTTTTTCTTTAATCACCTAATTTTTAGACAAATCATTTGGAAAAAATGTTAACCTTGGTCATACAAATGATTATGTAAGTTTTTGTGGGTTTCATAGATATGTAACCATTATTAGTACATTTCCTAAGACAAAATGTCTTTCATCCCAAACTGACTTTTCAAAGAATTTTAGCAAAAATTGATTGTTTTTTGTTAATTAGGAGTGCCTGAATCATATTAGTAGGCAGAAGTTTTTATACAAAGAAAATTAAATGAACAAAAAAATTTATTTCAAAGTCAAACTTCCGAACTATCTAACTTCCTAGCTAAACTTTCTTCTTAAAATGCCCATTATTGCCTCAGTTAAGGAACTATACATAGGAGCTCAAATTTTCATCAGATTGATGTAATTTCAGCTCCTTCAGAGAATGGATTTTCGATAATTTATCTGTTAATAGTATGATTTTTTTAAATAAAAGATGAGACAATATGATGTTATTGTCTCATCTTTTATTAAAAATAATCATATGATCTCACTTATATGTGGATTCTAAGGAACTGAATGGACGGGAGATGTGGCGGAGATAGTCTCAGAGACACAGAGGAAGAACTGAGGGTTGCTAGTTGGGAGGGGGTGGGGATGAAGGAGAAGGGGAAGGGATGAGACAATACAAATTGGTAACTACAATATGGCCTCAGGGATAGAAAAAGACAGTCTGGGGAATATAATCAATAATGTTGTAAATATTTCTTAGGGGGCCAGATGGACTCATGTCTTGTGGGGGAGACCACTTCATAGTCGGTGTAGAGGCCTGACCACTGTACTGTATTTCTGAAGCTGATGTTGAATAATATTGTATGTCAACTACAATTATATATACATATAGTCACGGGACATGGAGTAGAGAGTGGGAATGGAGTCAATGGAATTGTAATAGATAAGCATGATATTGGGGGGGAGGGCAATAGATGGGGAGAGGGGGGTTTTTACTTTGTGAGGGTGAAAAGGATAACTATTGCATTGTTCTGTACACCTGAAACTAACAATAAAAAAAAAACTAAAAAAAAAAAGATGAGACAAAAATATTTAAACCCTTTTGCCTTATTATTTTGACATAGTGGAATATTTACTTAATAGAATGTTTTCATGAACAATTATAGTTTCCATCAAGGCCATTTCTGTGCTCAAACTGTAATTAATTTGGATTTGTTGTAGTTCATATCTCATTCCTTAGCTTACCTACAAAGAAAAATTGTGATTACAATTTAGAACTTTCAAAATTGTTCTTGAAACTCTTTGCCTCTTTTTAAGAGAAGAAATCCTCTTTCAAATAGATTATTTGACTAGAAACCTAACATGGATAAAAATTGTGAAAGGTTATCCTAAGGTCATGTAACCTATCAGTGCAAAATCAGGATTTGAAAATAGCTCTTCTGCTCCAAGGTCATGATTTATTTACAGCAAAACACTGTTTTCCTTTAGTTAACACCATTTTAGAATATTTTCCTAGAAACAAACTCCTGAAACATACCATTGCAGAGAAATATCTCAATTGCTTTCTACTTCCTAAGTACTCTTGGTGATTTTGAGTTCTTTATATCCCACATATTAGCGAGCTTTGTTAGTTCAATCCTAAAGCTAGTTTTTATTTGAATATTAATGTCAAATCAATTAAAGACAATAATTCAACTTGTTTTAACATTTTTTGATAATATTTGGATGGTTCTTAAGAGCATTTTCACACTAACGACTCTCATTGTCTTTCATTTATTTTCAAGCACTGACTATGGCCAGCCACTGCTCTGGCACTTGGGATGCCTCAGGGAACAAAGAAAACACAAATCTCTTCTCTAATGGAACTTACCTTTTAGCAATTAAAGACAGACAATATATAAAATAAGACCCTTTAGATAGTTTTAGATAGAAAAGCAACATGATCTGGCATGTATTTTAAAAAGATAATTACTCAGCCATAAGAAAAGATTAAATACTGCCATTTGCGGTAACATGGATGGATCTTGAGATTATCGTGCTAATAAAATAAGTAAAAAAATAGAGAACCATATGATTTTACTCATATGTGAGATATAAAACTGAAAGCAACAAGCAAAGAAGACAAACAAACAAAAGTTAGACACAAACAACAGGTTGTTACCAGAGAGTAAGAGGGGAGACGAGTGGTAGAAGAGGGTATAGCGAGTCAAATATATAGTGATGGAAGGAGAATTCACTTTGGGTGGTGAATACACAATGCAGTATATAGATGATGCATTATAGAATTGTATACTTGAAACCTATATAATTTTACTAAACAATGTTGCCCCAATAAATTAAAAAGAAAAGATTATATATGTGAAACCACAATAAAATACTACAAGTATGTTAATTTTTATAACATGGAGCTCTGCATTTTTAATTTTGTATAATAATGATAAGCAAAAAAGAAAGATAACTCTGAGCATTGTGTGGAAAACAGTCTAAGGGGGTGAAGGGAAAGCAAGTGAAGAAGCAGGGATATTAGCTGAAAACTAATAAGTATATGGTAGAAAGTTCGCGAACTTAATTGTCTGACCTCTACAATAGTGTAGGTATGAACGAGATGATAACAGTAAAAGTGATAATTAGGTTAGATTCAGGAACTATTTTGAGGGAAGAACCAAGAAAATTTTCTGGTAGACAGAATGAATGGTAAAAGATGAAAAGAGGATTCAGAGATGAGTGCAAAAATTTTGAGTAAACAGGAAGAATGTTGTTTTCAACTGAGATTGGAAATAATGTGAAAGAAGAATATTTTGTAAAAATACTTTGTACACAACAGACTAAAAGGTAGATTAAGAGTTTGAAATGGACCAATGACATATATCTCCATGATCTCTGAAACAAATGAATTTTTTAGATAGGTTAAAAGTCAAAGAGAAGACCAAAATATAAAAGTTATAATACTAAAATATAACACAATCTCCCATTTGTAAGCAAAGTTATTAATATAGGGTAAAGTAGAACAAAAAGAAAAATACAACTCCAAACTGTTTACAAGAAATGCACTAAAAATAATTTCTCACAGAGAGGTTATAGAAAATGGCTGGAAAAAAGCATATTAAGGACATTGTTTTCTTTTGAAATAAAGAAATGTTAAAGTTATAAATAGTCTGCTCCCTATCAACAGTGGTTACATAAATGCTAAATTTAGAGTAGAACAATTTATTTTGTTTGTCCTTTGTTAAAGAGCATTGCCTGGTCAATATAGTTGATATTTACATATTTACAGTTAAAAGGAAATTCTAGGGCCGGCCGAGTGGCGCATTGGTTAAGAACTGGCTTGGGACGCCAGAGGGCCCCGGTTCAGATCCCACATATGAGGGCCGGTGACGCTGCCCTCCACAGCTAAGATGCTGAACAACAACTCAACCTGGAGCTGGGCTGCCGTGAGTCGCCGGCGTCGGCGTAGGCTGCAGCCCCTGTGGCAGTGGGTTGCCATGGGCTACCGTATGTAGCCAGCAGCCACTGTGAGCAGCCAGCAGCCACTGTGAGCAGCCAGCAGCCAGCGTGAGCAGCCAGCAGCCGCCGTGAGCAGCCATCCAAAAGCCGGCGACTGATCTGCCTCACCTGGGAAGAGCGCAATGATGGTGCCAACTTGGGCCAGAGAAGCAACGTCCTCCACAACTAGATTGAAGACCAAAAGGAGAGCAACTTGTCTGTTCCCCTTCCCCCAATTTCCCAGCACTGTTCCCATCCCCCAACTCCCCCCAAAAAATCTTAAAAAAAAAAAGGAAATTCTAAGCTGGAGAATATATTATTTTTTAGGTTTAAAAAGAAAATGATTGATATTCATATTCTGTGAGGAACATTTTACTTCTAAAAATCTATTTGCCATTGCTGTTAGAAGCTATAAAAATATTAACAAGTTCATCAGAGCATGCTAATGATGTGCTGTCCCTTGAAGAGGAACATGTTGTTACTGACTTAAGGAGCAAGCATTGAGTGGTGAAAACAAGTACACCTTTCTGGCCCAAAACACATTCTGTTATGATAAAAAAAATACAGTGAATGCTGCTGCCGAGTGCCATTCAATGGAAAGGCAGGGATCTTCAACATGGGAAGCGGCATGCTGAACCTTAGTAGCAGCGTATGACAAGCTTCAACTTGTTCAATGCAGTCAGTCAGGTGTGAGTTACAGCTGAGAGAAGGTGTGTTTTAAAGTGTGTAGTAAATCATGGCTCACCAACAGCACATTAACATGAAATGGGCGAATGCTTTCATCCTCCATCATGACAATGCTCTGTGTCATGGGATAGGTGAGTTCGAAGCAAGGGGGAGTATTTTGAGTGGGATTAATGGCAATGTGTCTTTTACTGTAATATATATATATATATATATATATATTTAATAATATGTATATATTTTTAAAATTTAAACATTCACCATACTTTTTTATTACATCCTTGTAAAATGGATGATTTTTGGAAAGGGAGCGTTTAGTGGGGTTTGGGTGAATTACATACCCAGACTGTTAACTGCACAGAGAGATACAAGTATTATATATAGTGAAATGTGTTCTGCTGTAACCTATTGAAGTGAAATATGTGTCTTCTTGAATATTTTCATAAGTATAATTAGGCTGATGATTCTCACTTGTGCCTCACACATACCAAAGGTACATAAAGGGCAACTCCCAGACTGGAAGGTTTGGGGTTATTCTGTTAAATATCCTTTATACTGTCACTATGCCTACATATTTGTGTTCTTCAAGTTAAGTGCACATTTTGGTAAACTATGGATCTGTATATCAATGTGTTTGGTCTTGGTCTTTTGACATTCAATAAATTTTATTATTTTTATTTATTTATTTATTTTAAAAGATTTCATTAGGAAATTGGGGGAAGGGAACAGCATTGGGGAATCAGGGAAGAACAGACAAGTTGCTGTCTTTTTGTTCTTCAGTCTAGTTGTGGAGGATGTCGCTTCACTGGCCCATGTTGGTATTGTGATCATTGCGCTCTTCCCAGCTGAGGCCAATTGCTTGCCAGCCATTGGATGGCTGCTCATGGCAGCTCACTGCAGCCCACTGCAGCAGGGGCTGCAGCCTATACTGTCACTGGTGACTCACAGCAGCCCAGCTCCAGGTCGAGCTGCTGTTCACCATTTGTAGCTGTAGAAGGAGCAGCATCACTGGCCCTCATGTGGGATCCGAACCAGAGCACCACTGCTCAGAGCTGGCACTCCCAAGCCAACTCTTAACCAACGCACCACTCGGCCGGCCAAAGTTCAATAAAATTTAAAGTTAGAGTGTAAAATTGTTCACTGAAATTATTTCAGATTCCGCATAGTAACTAACATTTAAGAAACTACCACTTGTTCAATTTTGGTGCAATATCAAAAAAGATCCAACATATAGAGAGAAACTCACAGGCCTAAGATTTCATTCTCCATTTTGTAGTTAGAGTGAACTTTAGAAAACCAAACTGTTCTGTGTCCTGTCCTCCCCAATATGACCAGAATAGAGACCTTCAAAGGATTACCCTAAGGATGCAGCCCAGACTTCTTAGTATAACTTTTAAGAACTAAGATTTGAAATCTCCTCACCTTTTTAGTTTTATCTCTTATCATCTCTCCTTTGCATTCTACATTTGTAATTTTCCCAGTGTTCCATACTCTCAGGGAGTATTTTTTTAAATTATATCTTCCAGTCTAAAGAAAAATATTTTACTCTATAGACTTTACTACTCTCCTAATATTTATCACTTAAAAATAATTTCCTAAGTATTATGGTATTTCTCTTAATTCTCATAAGAACACAATATGTGATATTATCTTATCACAAATTTAAAATTTAAGAGACTGAGATTAGTAGGTGTTAAGTAATATCCTTAAGATTACAATTACTAAGTGAAAAGGACTTGTACTTAGGCATCGGTCTTCTGATCTACCTTCCATGCACTAATGTGATACAAAAAAAACAAATGCCCTGATCTATCTAATATCTACACCTGTGTTACTCTTTTGCTAATCTCAGAATTTTGAGATTTACCCAGTTCTAAATGATTCACTTGACTTGAATGAGTCTGTACCAGGTCATTAGTTATATTAATTACTCCAGGCCACCATAAAGAAGCTTCAGAACCTAATCAACTTTACCAGCTATAATACATCTGAAGTGGAATGTTAATTCATTCAACATGAATTATTACTTCTGTAGAATAAATAATTCTATTAATATAATATATTTATATTTTATATTATCTAATTTACTTAAAAATTCTTCAACCTAGAAAGTGTGAATAAATTATGTTTCTTAGTGTTGGTTTTAATGTGCAACCTGGTAAATAATAACTAACATTTGAAGACCCATAATGGGGATAGACTCTCAGCAGTAATTTGTATTTAAATATCCAAATCAAAACTTATACCTTGCTATGCTGACCACAAGCTTTTCAGCTATTTCTATCACATTCAACACCAGATGTGTACCAATTGGACTAATGAATGTTAGAATGACTTTTTAGTGGCAAAATGAATGGTGTGCATGAACAGAGTGTAAGACCTTATACATTATAAGGAATTGTGATTCCTCAACATTTCCAACTGGCCCTGGATACAGGGATCGTAACAGTATTTTGTCCCTGGCCTCTGGCCAGAAGGTTAACTAAATTGGCCAATCTTATTTGCCTTCATGGGCCTTTTTGTCCCACATGGGGCCACCACCTAAATGGATGGAGCCTAAGGGCTCATTAATGGTGGTATGCATGGCGGGATTTGGTACAAGATATGCCTTAATTGTTACCTAGTTCTGGGTTTTGAGATTATGTAGAGTAAATCTATAATACTGACCCACTTCTAAATATTAAAAGCTGCAAATACTTACCCCTCAAAAATCTGATAATTATGAGTGACTAAATTGGCTTAGGTTAGTTTTCAACGTTGGCTATCTAAATCTGTTATTAAGTATTATGAAAACCACAGAAAGAATATTGCTGGTTCATAAGTAATATTGATGCAAATAATATAGAGTTACTTGCAATTTTGCCTACTTAAAGACTATAAGGAATATCGTTGACTTTCACCTTTTACTTTATGTACTTCTGTATTATTCAAATTATATTATTTATTATTTTGTATAATTCAAATTATATGGTTATTACTATGTATAGTAAAATTATACAGCAAATATGTGTTATCTTTTAATTTAAAAAGAACTAAAATAGAAAAGAACTAAATTAATTTGGTGTTAAGACTGATGTAGGACTGCAACTACTTGCTGCAACTTTTAATTTCAAATTTTGAGGTCATCAAAATAGCATCATTATTTTCTTAATAACATAGTAAATGTTATTTACTTGAACTCATTTTTCATGTATACTGATCATCTTTTTAAGACTAAATAACACAGTTCTTTTATAAAACACTGAAAAGCTCAATTAAGACTCTTATTATCTTCACATTCCATAAAACTAAGTTACAATCCTCTGTTGTAGAAGCACTGTTGTCAACATGCACAGAATAATCATGAATATAATGAAATATGAAAAATTACAAAAAAATGTAATGCAGTACATTTATTTTGTTTTCTGGATGAAGCTGAAAGTTAAAGATTGTTTTTATAACATTTTAAAAATCTCCATTACTTGAGCATAATGCTGTTTTATACACACACACACTCACACACACACACCACACAGGGGTGCCAAAAAAAGTATACACATTTTAGGGGATGTTACCTATGTATTACTTTTCAAAGAATTACAGTAGCAATGTGTAGTATGACCTTTGCTCTAAAGATGGCGTTAATCAAATAAATGCTAGTGTCACCATGAGATGGGCAGGACAGCCAAAGTAAATAATGGAAGCATGGTGGTCATTCGAGGAGCACAAGATCATTTTGAAGTGGTATTTGAAATTCAAGAACGTTGTGGAAGTACAATGACAGTGGAGGCATGAGTTTGCAACAGAACCTCCAACACACCTAACAATTGCACGTATTCATGATAAGTTTGAGATGCACGATACTGTGTGTGATGTGCACAAGGGAAGATCCAGGAGGCCTCACACAGCAACAGGTCCTGCTTCTTCTGCTATGGTGCTGGGACAGTATACACACTTGCCACAGAAGTCTACCAAACAATGTGCATGTGAGACAGGAGTTAGCAAATAAGCATAAGACACATTTTTTTTTTAAAGTAAAGTTTACTGGGGTGACAATTGTTAGTAAAGTTACATAGGTTTCAGGTGTACAACTCTGTAACATTCTTAAAACAGCAAAAGGGAAAATTTTCATCCCAAGATTATTACATGAGCTGAATGAAGACGACCCTGATCAAAGGGTGCAGTATTGTGAGTGGTTCCAAATCATGGCATGAGAGGATGAGGCATTTGTGGGGAAAATTTTTGGTCTAATGAAGCAGTTTAAATTGAGTAGAACTGTGAACCAACATAATTATCTGCATTGGGCTCCAGAAAATCCACACATTCATGTGGAAAAAGAAGTCAATTTACTGGGCCTCAACATCTGGTGTGGACTGTCATTAACGAAGCTAATGGACCAGTCTTTTTTGAAGGTACCATTAATAGTCAAGTGTACCTAGATATGCTACACACATCCATTTTACCTGCAATTTGTACACTTTTTGGGAATGATCGATTTTACTTCCAACGAGATGGCACCCCACTGCACTTCCACTGAGATGTGAGAGCTTACCTTAATGAGAATTTGACAGCACAATGGATAGGAAGAAGAGGTGCGGCTGAGTTTCCACCACTCTCTCCTGATTTAACACCCCATTGACTTCTACCTATGGGGGACCTTAAAGGATGTGGTGTATCATAGAAAACTGACTATATTGGAGGTACTTCAGAAAGAAATTGAAATAGTATGCGCAGCGATACAACTGGACACTTTGGTCAATGGTGCTCAAGCAGTAATTCGCCATAATCAGAAGTGTATGGATGCTGATGGTAACCACTTTGAGCACTTCTAGTAATTGCAGAAGTTAAATGGGGCTTGTATTCATCTTTTGTTATTGGTATATATTGAGAATTACAATTTTAACACAGTTTTTTCCTTTCTTAAAATGTGTATATATATTTTTTGGCAACCCCATATATGTGATCTATTGAATGAACATATGGTTCTCATCTGCCAATTCTTTTTTTTTTTTTTTTTTTTTAGCTGAGCTGTCCTGCTACCTGTTGGCAGCTCAGCGGCTGCTCAGCTCAGGCCAAGACTCGAACCGCTGTTGCTCAGAGCTCAAACTCTTGAGCGAGCTCTTAACCAACTGAGCCACTCAGCCGGCCCTCATCTGCCAATTCTTATGTGTTTGAAAACTGATTTAAAAAATCAACTTCCTGTAGTGTAGTGGATTTTTTAAAAGAAGCCAAATTATTCCTGTTGTTTTGATGTTTTCTGTAAGAATTAAAAGTAAAAGATAAAGATATATAAAGTGTATCAGCAAAGAGTGCTCAGTTCCTAAGTTTATTACAATCTGGGAAGTGGTGTGGGGGGGTGGGGGCTGGACAGCTAAACTATAAAAATAACTCCAGAATCATTTAAAATATGGAATAAGCATTGCAGCTGTGGGAGTAAGACATTATGTAGGCCCCAGAGGGCAGCCCCCTGGGGCTTACATATCACGTGATAGATTCTGACCCCAGAGTTCTTATATCCTTCCTACCTGCAGTAAAGAACAGTAAGAGAGAATACAAAGCACTTATAATTTTTCGATTCCCTAACGACTCTGCCTAATTCAGTTGTACATTTTGAGGTGTTTCAGTCAAGAGCTAATTTCTTTTGTTCTCCGACGGGCAGAGCTAAGTAACAGCTTCATGATCCTTAAAAATATATGAAAGATCAGGTCTTAGGAAACAGGCAACTTCTCTCAAGACATCTATTTAATTTGTTAGCTAGACTGGTAAAAGTATAGGAAAGATAATGGTAAATGAAAAGCAAAATATAGGGGCTGGCCGAGTGGCTCAGTTTGTTAAGAGCTTGCTCAAGAGTGTGAGCCCTAAGCAACAGGGTCGCATGTTCAATTCCCGGCCTGAGCCGAGCTGCCAACAGGTGGCAGGATGGCTCACCTAAAAAAAAAAAAAAAACGAAATATGTCTAAAAGCAAAGATGAAAATACACAAGAAACTTGGCATTGTTTAGATTTCTTGATTCTTGTCTTTTGTATTTTTCATTTTATTAGTTATAGCCCAAGAAAAAAAGAAGACCACTCGATGAGTGAAACCTTCGGTTTTGGTTCATACATCACTTATTACTCCTATCTTTCACTTGTCTTGTTCTTAGAAGTGTGGTAGTCTTCTATATCATATCAAGATTAATTAAATATACACATTTTCTATTTTATCACAAATAGTACTTTCACCATCACATATAATATGAATTTTGAGAAGTCTACATTACTTACATTTTAATTCAACAATCAAGGAATGTATTATTCATCTATTGATTTAATGAACCATAATGTCAATGAATAAAAAACACAACTCATTAAAAAATAATAAAAAGAACAATAAGAGAGGATAAATTTCAGAAGTAGAATAAATACAAGGATTAAATTGTCTTTCATTATTGGCAAAAGAAAGCTGCCATTTCTGATATAAAAACACACCTCCTCTGCTTATTTTTTCTTTATTACATGTACTCTTATGAATATTTAGTTGTTTAAAATGCCGAACTTTCTGAAAAGTCAACTTTCTAAACACATGCTTTTATTTCTCCTCATGTAGGCTTCTAGGCTTATATCCTTACTAAAAGACCATGAGGTAAGAAAGGTGGCATTCCACTATCAGCTTTCTTCCATTTGAAATGATGGAATTATTTGTCTTCTAGACTCGAAGTGAACAGAAAAAGCAATAGCTCTAAATATCTTCCACCTCACATAATTGCTCTCACAAATAGTTATGTTCCTAAAACAAATGCCTTCAAATGTTGAAATACACGCTTTCTTATCTAAGAGATTTGGGATCAATGCTTCTCAATTTAAATGTAGATTTGATATTTACATGTCAGTTATATTTAAAAATGCATAATTATAAATGATATGTTTTTCAGGTTAATGGTTTTATACTTGGCTAGATTTATTGTCTAAGTTCAGTCATAGAAAACAATAAAAATGATTTGCCTAATGAGCTGGGTATTTTAAATTCCAGCAGACCTGCCCTGCACTTGGAATGAATTATAGTGAGCCTCAACAGTTTCTGGTCACATGCCCCAGGGGCATTAACAATGACTTCTAGGTTATAATTTTCTTTGTACTCCACCATTTGTCTGTATAAAATATAGTTTGGGAGATACATCAAAGAGAAAGGGAGAGAGATTTCCAGCTGACTTTGCTCATGGGTGGAGCACTTGGGATGTCTGATTTGAGGAATCTAAGTAAGTTTTCCTTAGACCCCAAACATCTTCCTGAGGGCCTAATTCAGGGCATGAAATCCTACCCAAAATATTCATTTCTTTAGGTTGGTTGTTTTTCCTTAATTGAAAGGTGGTAACTATACAACCATGACCAGTTGCAATTGCTGTAATAGCCCATTTGTTCTTTATGTCTCAATTTTTCACTGTTTCTAATTATGGTATGTATACTTACATCAAGTTATTTTTTTCCAAATTTCTGCTCATGTTATCACCATTCATTAAAACATGCTTACTATAAAATATCAAAACACTGTAGAAGCATACAAAGTAAAACAAATTAAATTTTCCTCTACCCTCAATCCTACATTCCTTCTTCTCTAAAGATAGCCACTCTCATTCAGCTGGCATATTCTTTCCAGACTTGTGCTTATGTGTATGTTTAATTATAAAGATCCTGCTTGAGTACATTAAATGTAGTACAGTGTAAATATTAAAATCATGGGCTCTGGGACCTGATGGTTTTGTTTCAAATATTAGTTCTTACTTCTATCTAAACTTAGGGAAGTTCCTTTACCATTCTGTAACTCAGTTTTTTCACATATAAAATGGAAATTTCTTGAGAGTTATTGTGATGTTTTAATTCATTAATACATGTAAAATGTTTAAATAGTTTTGAATGCATAATAAACTTTCAAAAAATTTTAATTACAGTCTATTATAAATAATTTCACATAAGAAAGATTATGATGCACATGCTATTCTAGGGCTTGCCCTATTTTATATCACAATATATAGGGATCATTTAATTTCAACATATGTAAATATACCTTATTTTTTCTAAAGCCTATATAGTATTCTTTATTAAGCATATGACATAATTTAGCTACTCTATCTTTGAAATATAGGTTACTCCCAGTTTTTTGGTATTATAAATAGTTCTACAGTAATCCCTTTATAATTTGAATGTGTATCTATAGAATAGGTTTCTAGAAGGATAACTTCTGGATCAAAGAGCATATAATTTAAAAAATCTTGCATTGAATGCTAAATTGCCTTCCAAAGAGTCCAATTTTCACTCACCAGAATAGGGTAATATTATTATCTAGAAAGTTGTTATCAGCACAATTTACAGACAAGGAAACTAAAACTTTGATACATTAGGTAACTTCTGGATAGTTAGCAAGTGGTATAGTCAGATTAATCCCAAGTATGTTCTTATTTTTTATTTTTTTTAATTTAAAGACTTTCATTAAAAATAGCTAACATACAATATTACATTAGTTTCATGTGTATACCATAGTTATTTAACATTTATATACCTAAAGAAGTGATCACCATGGTAAGTCCAGCAACCATCTGAGACTGTACCATGCTATTACAATATTATTGACTATATTCCCTATGCTGTATAATACATCTCCATGACTGATTTGTTTTATCTGAAAATTTGAAGCTCTTATTCTGCTTCACTTCACCGCCCTTTTTAATTTTTTAATTACAGTTGACATTCAGTATTATTTTATATTTATTTCAGGTGTACAGCATAGTGGTTAGACATTTATATAATAAGGAAGTGATCTGCCTGACTAGTCCAGTAACTGCTTGGCACTATATATAGTTATTACCATATTATTGACTACATTCCATATGTTTTCCTTTAAATCCCAAATACTATTTTGTAACTACTAATTTGCTTTCTTAATCCCTTCACCTTTTTCACCCTGCCTCTCAAGCTTCCTTCCATCTATCACTCTGATAAATCTAGTACCTGTCTGATGCCACATGTAGTTATTACAATATTATTAACTATATTCCTTATGCTATACCTTACATCCCCATGACTACTTTGTAATCCCTTCCACTTTTTCACCCACCCCCTACTCCCCACCCATCTGGAAACCATCAAAATGTTCTTTGTATCTACGAGTTTGTTTCTGTTTTGTTTGTTTATTTTGTTCTTTAGATTTCACTTATAAGTGAAATAATATGACATTTGTCTTTCTCTGTCTGACTTATTACACTCAGCACAATACCCTCTAGATCCATCCATGTTGTTGCAGATGGCAAGATTTCATTACTTTTTTGTACCTCAGTAATATTCCACTGTATATATGAACCACCTCTTCTTTATCCATTCAGCCATTCAGGGGTACCAAACTTGCCTCCATATCTTGGCCATTGTAAACAATGCTGCAATGACATATGGATGTACATGTCCCCTGGAAATAGTGTTTTGGGTTTCTTAGAAAAGATATCCAGAAGTGTGATTACTAGGTCATTCTTTATCTCTTGTTATAACCTTTGTTTTAAAGTCTATTTCGTCTGGGTTAGCTATTGCTATGCCAGATTTTTTTTTTCATTCTTTTTTCATGAAATATCTTTTTCTCTTCCTTTACTTTTTGCCTGTTTGTGTCTTTCAATCTGAAGTGAGTCTCTTGTAAGCAGCATATGTAATGTAAGGGTTTTGCTTTCTTATCCATTCAGCCATGCTGTCTTTTGATTAGAGCATGTAATCCATTTACATTGAAAGTAATTTTTGATAGATATATACCTATTGTCATTTTATAATTCATAATTTTAATTTTTGTTTTCTGTCTTAAAAAAGTCCCTCTAATAGTCCTTGTAATACTGGTTTGGTGGTGATAAACGCCTTTAGCTTTTCCTTGTCTGAGAAGTTCTTTATTTGTCCTTTGATTCTAAATGAAAGCTTTGCTGTGCAGAGTAATCTTGGTTGTAGGTTCTTGCTTGTCATCACTTTGAATATTTCCTGCCAATCCCTCCTGGCTTCCAAAGTTTGTATTGAGAAATCAGTTGACAGTCTTATGGGAGTTGCCTTGTGGGTAACTGATTGCTTTTCTCTTGCCGCTTTTAAGATTCTCTCTTTGTCATTAACTTTTGGCATTTTAATTATGTCGTATTTTGGCATGGGCCTTTATGGGTTCATCTTGTTTGGGACTCTCTGCACTTCCTGGCTTGCATATCCATTTCCTTCACCAAGTTAGGAAAGTCATCATTATTATTTATTGAAATAGGTTTCAATTCCTTGCTCTCTCTCTTCTTCTTTAGGTACCCCTATGATGTGAATGTTGGTATACTTGATGTTGTCTTAGAGACCTCTTAAACTCTCCTCATTTTAGGGGGATTCTTTTTATCTTTTTTTGAAGTTCTGATTGGGTGTTTTCTGCTACCTTATCATCTAAATCGCTGATTCAGTTCTCTGCTTCATCTAATCTACTATTGATTCCCTCTAATGTATTCTTCATTTTAGTTATTTTGTTCTTTATTTCTCACTGTTCTTTTTTCTCTATCTCCATTTTTATGATTCCTATCTCTTTGTTCCAGTTTTCCCTGAGATCACTGAGCATCCTTATCACCAGTGTTTTGTTTTTTTTTAGCTGAGCCATCCTGCCACCTGTTGGCAGTTCAGCGGCAGCTCAGCTCAGGCTGGACTTGAACCGCTGTTGCTCAGAGCTCAAACTCTTGAGCGAGCTCTTAACCAACTGAGCCACTCAGCCAGCCCATTATCACCAGTGTTTTGAACTGTGTGTCTGGTAGATTGCTTGTTTCCATTTTGTCTTTTTCTGGAATTCTGTTCTGTTCTTTTATTAGGACATATTTATTTTTTCCCCAATTTTGGCTGCCTCCCTGTGTTTTTTTCTCTGTGTTATGTAGGGCTGCTATGTCTCCAGGACTTAGTAGAATGGCCTTATGTAGTAGGTGTCCTATGGGTCCCAGTGGTACCATCTCCCTGGTCACCAGAGCCAGGAGCACCTGGTGTGTTCCTTGTGTGGGTTGTGTTTGCCCTCATGTTGTAGTTGAGACTTGGTTGCTGTTTGTACATCAGTGTTGTTTGCAAACCTTCGGATGATTGTTTTTGAGGACTGGTTGTGACTACAGTGGAGGAGGTGTGGTATAGGGGCTGACTCCATAGAGCAGAGTTTACTTTAGCAGGGCTCTGGTGCTGCCCAGTCTGCCCTTTGGGTGTATTGTCCTTGAAGGCATCAGGGTGATGTTCTGGGTGGTCATGTCAGCCTCTGGGCCTCCTAGGAGGGGTCCACTGCAGGCCAAATTCAGCTGCTGCCTGTACCCTGCCTGGGACACCTGGAAATAGCCACAAAGAAATCCACAGATGGCCGCTGCCCATGCTGTACTTGGAGGTGACTTGAGAGGCCAAGTTGCAAACCAAGGCCTGCTGTCACTAATGCCAGGCTTATTGCTGCTCAGTCAGAGGTACAGGAAATGGCAAATCCATATGCTGCTTGTTGTGGTTTTAGTGAAGCTTTGAGAGATTTTAGGAAAGTCTACAGTATGAGCCAACTTAGGCCATTTGTACAGAAAACCACTTGAAGCCGGTTTGGGTGTTCCCAAAAATTGGGTGCTACAGGCTCTCAGAATCCCCAGGGCCAGGAAAATGAGCAGTGTTAGCCAGGTTTATGGAGATTCAGGTATGGCAGTTACCTTTGTTTGCATGTCAGGATAGGGGAAGGGTTCAACAAAGAAACAATGGCTTCTGCCAGCTCCTCCATCTGGGAGAAAGCTGCACCTCCAGCCCTCAACCTGCAGCCAGACAATTCAGTTTCTCCCTGTATGTTCCTGGCACCTTTTGAACTGCTGCCCTGGTAACTGAGCTCAGAGTGAGTGAGACTGTCAGCAGGTAAGTTAATGTGCAGGTCCTTAAAGAGGAGCAGTTGGGACTGTAGCTGCTCTCCATCTCACTCAGCCACAATCTCCATGATTTTCACAATCCAAAGTTACGGGGACCTCTCTTGCTGGCACTGAAACCCTGAGCTTGGAAGCCTGGTGTAGGGCTTGGACACTTCCTCTCCAAGGGGTACCTTTGCAGTCAGGATATCTCTCTGGATTTGTAATGGTCACACATGGGTGTGGGATCAGCCTAATCTTCATCTCTGTCCCTCCTACAAGTCTCACGTTGGCTTCCTCTATATGTCCTTAGTTGTAGAGCTTTGGTTCAGCTAGTCTTCAGGCAATTCTCAATGATGGTTGTACTGTAGTTTAATTGTAATTTTCATGTGGTCCTGAGAGGGGTAAGCACAGTGTTTACCTACTCTGCCGTCTTGACTGAAAATCCCCAAGTATGCTCTTATTCTTAAATCTTGGCTTCTAAAAATGTGTTCTAGTTAGCACTTATTTGAGCACTTTTTATGTTAGTTACATGGTATACCTTAAATATTACCATGAGGCTCAGATTTATTACCTTTTTCAGATGAGGATGGTAAGGCTTAAAGGGCTTCACGAGTGTAATTGAAAAAGTTGGTGTTTGTGCTGAGGCCTGACAGCTCCTCAGGCTGCGTCTCACCTCACTGCGCTCAACTTAATCAGTCAACATTAAATATTAATTTTCATGTCTCTCATATGCCTTAAAATATGTTGGCATATAAAATATTGTATACTTGTCATCTCTTCCCATAGGGTCAGATTCTTTGGAAGACTAATTCTTTTCAGAGTGCACTACAGAATCAAGCTTGTTTCCTAGCACATACTCATATACTCAGACTCCAGTGTATATTTTCTTACATTTATGTTTTTGATACTATGGTGATATTTGGGGTTTCTAAAATATAAAGTTATAACACTAAAAGGCTTAATTACAGATTAACCCTCTGTCGGGCGCAACTGATCTCACAGATTCATTGCACACAAATTTTCAAATATCTAACAGTTAAGTATCATGATTCATTGCCTCTGTATCTTCCCCTTCTACCCTAAACTATCACCAGTCGTGTTTGTGACAATACAGTAAAGACGTATTTCATACAGCATCTTTGTGTGCAATGAATCTGTGAGATCAGTTGCACCCGATGGAGGGTTAAGGACCTGGCATTAGCAAATGAAACAACAAATATCTAAAGTTAAAATTTTATCTAATGGAATATTATATAGCTATTAAGACGAATAAAAAATATTTTTAAGGTTGATATCCACACCACATGGAAGAATCTCTAAAATATATTAATTTTAAAAAAAGATACAAAATATTATATAATAATTTTCTCAATTGTATAAATTGTTTAAATTATATGTATAGATATGCGTATGCTTGTGTGCATGTTTGATGTGTTTGTATATGCATAATCTGTCTTTTATGTATTATCTTTTACAATAATAAATAAATACAATTATATAATGCATTGATATATTAAATAATAGTATACCTATATATCAATATGAACATTTTATATAATACATTAAATATAATACATCAAAAATTGTAAATAGTTGCTTCCTGGAAGGCAAGCTGGATCTGAGGGACAGAGGAACTTTATCTTTTGTAACTTTTGGATTTTATATTGTGTTGTTATATTACCTATTTTGGAATGATTTTTTTAAATAATTAAATTTACTAGTACATATCTATTATATATGTATGTGTCCATATATTAAATTTACAATTAGTATACAACTATAGGTATATCTCTCTATATATACACACAATTATAATAATTACTTTATCTCAATTGTAGGCATCTTTCTACTTCAGGCAAATGAGCAATCCTATTCCTAATCATCGGCTTAAAACATTTATTTCTGTAACAATGTGACATAGAATTAGCTCAGTTTGTTTTGACTCCATGACCTGGCTTCCCATACATAAGGCTCTGTCTGACTTCTGTGACTAAAACAAGACTACCCCAAAGCCATATGCCAACTTGAATCATAGCATATTGCCTATGCCACTCTATCCTATCTACTGACCTACGAGGAATCCCTGCTGGAGTGACTAGACTCTGCTCCTGCTTTGCCTATGGTTTAAATAAAAAATCCTGAGTACTCAACCAAACTTCATCCTGCCACCAGAAGTTGCCCCTAAATGCATATTGTACTTTTTGCTTCATGCCAATTTGAAGTCTGAGTCTGTTCCAGTCCTAACAGGATTCTGAAATCTGAGGAGTAGAGATAATATTGGTTGTTGGAAAAGTCAAGATGCATTTTTGCAATGAAAAACACAGAAAAAACATGTCATGACTTTTTTGACAACCCAATAGTTTAATTACCATGATAATTTACTTCCGTTTTTGAAGTCCCTGGTTTTCTGCCTTTTAGTCATGTCTATAGTGTGTGTGTGTGTGTGTGTGTGTGTGTGTGTGTGTGTGTGTGTTGGGGGGATGCAGAGGGCAAGAGAGTAACTTTTTCTTCCTTGTCCTAAAGAAGCCTTGATACTCAAATTCAGAACAAACAGTTGAGCCAGTGAGACTGTTCTGCCCTTCTGCTAACATTTCAATGGACATAAACAGATTCAGTTTTACATCACACTCCATACATCTACATTGGCTTCATCATTGTTTAGTTAAGTAATATTTAATTAGAAGGCTTAGAATGATTTCCCTTTAAATAGAGTTTAATCCCAAGCATCTTCTTCCATATCTATGGCAATCTCTGATCTCTATGCCTCTGTGTTTTAAAAAGCTAATAATTCTCTCTAGATCCATTCATGCTGTCGCAAATGGTAAGATTTCAATCCTTTTTATGGCCGAGTAAGGTGAAAAGGTGAAGGAATTAAGAAGTACAAATTGGCAGTTACAAAATAGTAATGGGGATGCAAAGTACAGCATAGGGAACATAGTCAATAATAGTGTAATATCTATACATTGTGCCAGGTGGGTACTAGACTTATCCCCCTGATAAACTTAGTAAGTGTCTAACCACTATGCTATACACTGAAACTAATATAATGTTGAATGTCAACTTTAATTAAAACATTAAAAAACATTAAAAGGTAATAATGTTAACAAAATAATATTTGCCTCACTATGTCTTTGAGGAGAAAATGTTTTGCATAAAGCACTTTAATCTAACTACAAACTATTAGTGTCTTATTTCATCATAATCACCTTTCTCTGACATACCTTTTCTAAATCTCTAATTTGTGTAAGTCATATGTTTTAAAATACCTTTATTCTGTGAAACAAATACATTTTGTGGTGCAGATTACTAATGGAGTTTCCCTAGGTACAATTAATCAGAGACCACTAAAATACTAGCCCACAATTGTTGTTCTACCTTTCATATTAAAGGAGGACCTTTTTTGGTGGAACAGTATTTTAAAACTAGAGGGTAATAAAGAACTGCTGAGAAGAAGGCAGGAGGACTAGTGACAGGGAGACTGCTGAGCTGGTGTGTATCAGCTGATTAGTCAAGAAGCAGTGACCAGAGAAAATGCATATGCTACATATTTGTAATTCTTGTTACTACTTTCAGATTATTACAAGTAATTCTTTTAGAACAAAAATGTCTCATGGTATTATTTTGGAAACAGTATAGATTAGGTTTGGAGAAATGGTGCTCCACAGTGTAGTGAATCTTTATGAACAAAGAATGCAAAGAATGCAAAAAAAAATAGTGATAACACAGAAAAGGGTGAAAAAAAGCAATTGGAACATCCTTAGGAGCCCAAAATGGGAGAGCAGTGTGCTGGAGGCAACACAGACCTGGAAAATGGTCATTAGCAGACCCATGACACCGTTCAGATTATGTTTGTGTTTATGTAGCTTGCTTGGAGGATTAATAGGAATAATATGTACAAGCAGAAGCTGAAGTCTTAGGACCCAGATTTGAGTTGACACTTGCTAGGTTATTAATTAACCATGTGAGCCTAGGTCTCCTCAGATTTGAAATAACCACAATATTTTACCTACTTCACAGGGTTTTTAAAATGAATACTAAGAGATATAATGAGAAACAGCACTTTATGAACCATACTATCTCCATAAATGTTAAAGAGTTAACGCTCAGAAAATACTTCAGTGATTTTGAGGAAGGTGGTGATGATTAGGAGAGAAGACAGTGGACAATATACACCTACCTAGATCTTCTAACAATGGCTTTACTTCCAAAGCCAGGAGCATCACTTGAGTATTAGTTCATCAAAGAAAGAATTTTTTCTCCCCAAGAGTTTACAATTTTTATACTAGTCTATACTAGGAATATTTCCTTAACTTAAGCTATAAAAAATGTTAAACATTTTTTTGTGTGTTTTACATTCATGGATTTTCATATTCATACATTTTAAGTGAATATAACCATTCTGCTGTGTTCCAGGTAACTTTAATAGGAATTGTACTATGAAGTAATAATTCCCCTCCCCACATTTTCTCCTGTTGTTACAGGCATTTCCCATATGGTTCAGCCAAGTGAGAAATATGCCACAAGATGAAAACTGTTGCAGATTTCTTAATATATAGAGGCTTCCATTTCTTTATTTTTACATATCAGAAAGATTGTGAAGAATGATTTTCTGGCATCCATATTGGATGTTTTCACCCAGGTATGTTCAGAGCTAAATATGCCACTAGTTTCCTCATCTGACTGTCAGGCGCATGATCACTTAAGGTGACATCAGGGTAGATGTAGGATGAAAAGAAACTGGAATAAAAAAATAAAACTTCAAGCCCAGCAGCAGGATGTTCAGGTTTTTCCAAATACTCATTTCAAGACCCAGGGAGCCTTGTTGCCCACTTTTAACAAGAAAACATCTTAATGGTCTTCACTGCTAGTTATCTGAAAAAAAAATAAAAGGGGGTGCTGAATGTCATGACTGAATGCCAGTTACAAGTGGGAAAGTGGCAAAAGAGGTGGATTGGAGCAATACAGCATAAATAACAACTCAACTTAAACAGGGACTCAACATCATTTAAGGTTATCTTCAGGAAACTTATGAACACTAAACATTCATTCTTTAGAAAAATTAAACATGTAGACATACGAGGTTGAACAATTAAGTTTGCAAAGTCATCTTAGAAAAAGCGCTACATACCTCATTGCTGAATATCACTATGGTCACCTTTGAAGTACTCCCCTTGGGAAGCTATGCACTGACCCTGGCACCTAGTCCACTTTTCAAAGCAATTTTGGAACTCTTTCTGGAATGGCCATCAGAGCTGTTGTCATATTGATATTAGCCTTGATGTACTGAATATCATCAAAATGTCTTTCTTTCAATATTTCCTTTATCTTTGGGTAAATAAAGAAGTCATTGGGGGCCAGATTAGGTGATTAGGGGTAGTATTCCAATACAGTTATTTGTTTACTGGCTAAAAACTTCCTTGTAGACAGTGCCATATGAGCTGGTGCATTGTCGTGATGCAAGAGTCATGAATTGTTGGCAAAAAGTTCAGGTCGTCTAACTTTTTCACACAGCCTTTTTAACACTTCAAAATAGTAACTTGGTTAACCATTTGTCCAGTTGGTACAAATTCATAATAAATAATCCCTCTGATTTCAAAAAAATTTAGTAACATCATTGCAACAAATTTGTGAACTTAATTGTCAGACCTTGTACAGACAAAACTGCGTGTTATGATTTCAGTGATATATATTACAGATTTATTACTCCTGATTTAGAAAGATTAACATGTGGCATAATTTATACTCCATGAATGCTGCTTTCATGCTAAAACCATAAGAAGAAAGAGGTATTTGGTAAATGAACGTGATTAAAGGAATTGAGTTTAAACACATTACATATTTTAAGTAGTTCTACTAGAAAAATTATTTATTTAGTCAATCCATTCAACTGTTCTTTAAGTGTCTACCAGTCTATGCACTGGTATCACAGAAATGATTAATACACAGTCCTTGCTTGGCCCAGAGAAGAAAGGAGACATCTGCACCTGGACAATGAAAAGCATCCGGGGGAGAGATGCATGTCAAGTACAGAGAGGGTAATGTTCTGGTTTTCCAGACAGATCCAGTAGTGAACCATATTTGCTTCTAACTTGGAACTCTTCATTCCTTCTGTTGTTCCCCATGCAATTTGCTCATATGATTGATAAACTCAATCTGTTTGAGCCTAGTTTAGGAGTTATGGATTTCCAAGCCCAGAATGAATACATAATTCAATGAGGTAACCTAAACCCAATTTCTATTTCTGGTCTGGTGTCATTTAAGTACAGTCTTCAGATGATTAGTAACTCAAATAAAAGAGAGTCGCTGCAAAGCTCTCCCTTTATGCAAAAGCAATATAGTGTTCAGTCCTGGGGTAGAGTCTCTAGGAGAAACTGGTTCATGGCCTTAAAGAATTGGGTGTAGATTTATTATTATTATTATT
>NW_017732172.1:632224-650865 GCF_001890085.2 Hipposideros armiger | reverse complement strand
GGTTGAGCTGTTGTTCAGCACCTTAGCTGTGGAGGGCAGTGTCACTGGCCCTCATATGTGGGATCCGAACCGGGGCCCTCTGGTGTCCCAAGCGAGTTCTTAACCATCGCACCACTCGGCCGGCCCTCAAGTGTACATTTTTATAATGCATCATCTAATTTCATACATTAAAGTAAAATGAGTAGTATAATGAACTTCCATGAACTCTTATAGACTTTGGCCTACTCACAGCCAGTATTGTTTCATATATACCTCACTACTACCAGCATACCATTTTATCTACAAATATTTCAGTACAGGTCTTTAAAAGATAAGGACTCTTTTAGAAACATAATCACAGTAATATTATCATACATGAAATTTTAAATGTGTTCATTCTTTAACATCATCTAATATATAGCCAATATTCAAATTTTCCCAATTGTCTCATCATTATTTTTATAGTTTGTTTGCATAGGATCTCAACAAGGTACATATATTGCAATTGGTTGGTATGTCACTTAAATCTCTTTTAATTCAGAGATTTCTTTCTATCTTTTCTTTCTGAAATCTATTTGCTGATAAAATTAACTCACTTTTCCTGACTGGATTTTGATGATTGACTTCCCATAGTATTACTTGGCATGTTTCTTCACTTCCTTTATTTATTGTGAATCAGCATTTAGATGTAGATATTGATCAGATTCAAGTTTGATTTTTTTCAAAAACAGGAATACTACATGCCTAGTTCCTTTGGGAGGCACATATGCTTGGTCATTTCTCCTCCTGTGATATTAGTTGCCTTTGATAAACATTGCCTAGGTTTATTAATTAATTACAAGTAGACTATTCACTAGATAAAAACTATGCCCTTTCAAAACCAGAAAAGATGTAACTCTGAGACAGAGCTAGGAGAACTTTTGTTGCCTCTTAACCAGAACTCTTACTATCTTTCCCGGAGTATTCATTTCCTCTGGTTCACTGGGACATCTGCCTCATTCCCTCAAGGGGATTTTGCTTGTCTGACTGATTAAGAATGGCTCATCTCTATTTTTATGATTTAATATTTGAATTCAAGGAAAAAATGACAAAAATCAGAAATCCTTTGTAATCATATGCCTTATAAATATTTATACACATATTTTATAGTTTTACATCTTAGCTATAACCCATTAAAGTAAATTTAATAACTTTTAACTCAGTAATATTGTGAACATGGTACAAAACTAAAAGTAAATAGTATAATATTCTCCCAGTCCCACATTTTTGCTGTCTGGGAGCAACCATTGTCCAAGATTGTGTATCTTTCCTGAGATCGTCTCTGAATAAACAAGGACATATGACTATAGCAATTCATCTATTATTTTTTAAAATGAGAGTTGCTTCAATTTACTTATGATAAAAATACTCCTTGATCACTGTGAAAAATTCAAATAGTATAGAGTATAAAGTAGAAACTGAAAGTCACCCGTATTTATATCACCCAGTTAGTTTTGTGAATAAAATTACCATTATAAACTTAATAAATGACACTACACAGAGTTCCTCTACCTATACTTTAATGTTCTCATTTTGTCGTGTCCCGCACGACAAGAGCAGTGGGAAATGAGAAGGGGCTGCGAAGGGTTAAGAAAGAGGCAGTAGCCAAGAGTTAAATGCAAGCGGGCCAGGGGACTCAAGTCTCTCTAGGACTGAGCCCCGAATCGGGCAACGCGCATAGCTTTTATTGATACCTCAATCAGGAAGTGGGATTGAATTTTCTATGGTCTGTGAGTCTCATGCCTAACAATTTGCTTAAACCAGGTTACCCATGCCTGCAGGCTGCCATTACCGAAAGTCCCATTGTGTTCCAACAAATGCTATGCGCGCACACACACACACACACACACACACACACACATGCACGACCCCATGAGATAAAGTCGTTATGCTAAAAACTCGCTAATAAGGATTTATCTCTAAACCTACTGATAAGGGGATTGGGAGTCAACCAATACTGATATCATTCCATCGGGTCCCACCTTTCTGGGACACCCCCTGAGGAAGCTTTACAGGAATCATTCCTCCCAGTCTCATGGGGTTTGAGACACCTCCTCTCTTTTAGGAATCGTCGTGGGGGAACAGATGGCTGGGCAGCAGCATGGCAACACATTTAACTCTAGTCCTCATTTCATGAACACTGAAGGTTTATTGTAGGCAAGGTACCATGCTAGCCATTGGAGATACTGAACTAAGTTATTTAGTCAGGAAAGCTTAGAAAGGTTTTTGCAGACCACAAACCCTTGTCTTGCAACCTCAGTGAAGTCCCCGAATGGACACATGCTCACTCTTACACACATATTCCCTCAATCTGGACCAGGGAGGATCAACAAACATCATCTCTGATAAGGGCTGTGGCTTCAGATTTGGCCCCCCATGACCCTCATCTCCTGTTATTCACATCCATGTGTAATTCCTTCCTATTGAGTGAGGAATGAGCCTAGTGTCTTGTGTTTATGAATAGAATATGACAAAGTTCATGGGATATTAATTCTAGAATTAGTTTACAAAAGTGTTTGACTTTCATCTTACTAACAGATTCTCCCTATTTCCCTATCTACTTGCACACTTTGATGATACAAGTTTCTATATAAGAGAAGCCCATATGACCAGAAACTGAAAGCAGCTTCCAGCCAATAGCCAGTGAGAATGGATACCTTGAAGGAACTGAATCCTGCCAACAACCATGTGAGCTTGGAAGTGGCTACTTTTCTAGTTGAACTTCAGAGAGGCTGCAGATGCTAAACAGACAGTTTGACTTCAACCAGATCTTTCTAACCCACAGAAAGAGTGAGATAAGAAATGTATATAAATGAATAGAACTATATCAAACTAAAAAGCTTCTGCACAGCAGAAGAAACCATCAACAGAACAAAGAGGCAATCAACCAAAGGAGAGAAGATATTTGCAAAATATACATCAGATAAGGGGCTGATATCCAAAATATATAAAGAACTCATACAACTCAATAGCAAAAAAACAAACAATCCAATTAAAAACTGGGCAGAGGACCTGAACAGGTACTTCTCCAAGAAGACATACAAAAGGCAAACAGGTATATGAAAAAATGCTCAACTCACTATTAGTGAAATGTAAATTCAAACCACAATGAGATATAACCTCACACCTGTTAAAATGGCTATCGTCAACAAGACAAACAATAACAAGTGTTGGAGAGACTGTGGAAAAAAAAGAACACTCATACACTGTTGGTGGAAATGTAAATTGGCATAGCCACTATGGAAAACAGTATAGAGGTTCCTCAAAGAATTAAGAATAGATTTACCATATGACCTAGCAAACCCCCTCCTGGGTACCTACCCCAAAAATATGAAAACATTTTTCAGTAAAGATATATGTATTCTAATGGTCATTGCAGCATTATTTATGGTGGCCAAGACACAGAAACAACCAAAGTGTCCTTCCATAGATGATTGGATACGGAAGATGTGGTATATATACACAATGGAATACTACTCAGTCATAAGAAAAGATGCAATAATGCCATTTGTGACAATATGAATGGATCTTGAGATTATTGTGCTTAGCAAAATAAGTCAGAGAGAAAAAGTCAAGAACCATGTGGCTTCACTCATATGTGAGATATAAAACTGAAAGCAACAAAGGAACAAAGCAAAGAAAGAAACAAACACTCATAGATCCGGATAACAGTTTAGTGGTTACCAGAGTGTTATGAGGTAGAGGTGTGGCAGAAGAGGGAAAAGAGGATCAAAAATATGGAGATGGAAGGAGAACTTACTCTGGGTGGTGAACACACAATGTAATATATAGATGATGTATTATAGAAATATACACTTGAAACCTATATGATTTTACTAACCATTGTCACCCCAATGAATTTAATAAAATAAAAAAAAAGAAAAAAGAAATGCATATGGTTTTAATCTGCTAAATTTTGTGGTACCTTGTCAAGGAGCAATAGATAATTAATATAAGAGCTGAAGAGCTTTAGTCATATTTATCTGGACCTTGTGCTCAGGAATTTTTCCAAACTCTAGTGATTGAAAGTAGAAGCAGAGCATGTACTCTTAATTAGTATAGAAGGCAAAACCAGAGCTTGGAGGATTTTATCTCATAATAAAAGTTTAGTGTGATTTTAATGATTATTTCAAAAGACAATTATTATCTAAAAATGGAAATTTGGAGTTAAAGTTTGAAAATAATCGCCTTACTGATGTAAAATCTTGTCATAAGCTATTTGAGATTAAGAAAAAAAATGAGAAATATACCAACTGAAACATAAAGCCTTAAGACACAGTCAATCAGTAATTTAACTGAAACGTTTCTTTTTCTCTGTCAGCAATTCTCCATAAGTTAAAAAATGAAGAAGTGAAGAAAATTTAGAGAAATAATTGACTGCTTTTAGGGTGCTCTGGGAAAACATTTGTTTTCTTTAATACCTGTGCATGTCCCTTAATAAATTTGTTAATCATTTATGTTTGTTTATTTATTACAAATTGTATTTTAATAATAAAATAACATTCATTATTCATATGTCCAAAAAGACAAACCCAAAAATGTGTTTATTTATTTTTCTACTTTTCTATTTTTAAATTAATTTATTTCTATATGATGAAATGATTTGTATCCACCTATTTACAAAGATAGTTAATACTTTCAGTATTAATATTAATACACATGTAAAATATAACATACATGTAGGACAGAAGCAAATTTATTTGTTTATTTTTAGCTGAGCCATCCTGCTACCTGTTGGCAGCACAGCGGCAGCTCAGATCTGCCTGGGAATTGAACCGCTGTTGCTCAGAGCTCACACTCTTGAGCAAGCTCTTAACCAACTGAGCCACTCGGCCTGCCCTAAGTATCCACTTTCTGATATGCAGACAAAAAGGGAACCCTTGACTTACCTCCACCTACTAGGAATTCCTTAGAGACAGGGAGCATTCCTTATAATTCAGTCTCTGGTCCAGCTTGGCACATAAATAAGATTTTCTGAACAAAAGAATGTGTGAATGAATGAATGAGTGCATCTCAGATTTCTTTTTCTGAAGCTGTGCTATTGTTTTCAAGTTTTGATTTCTCTTAAGCTTTTAAAAGTTCAGCAGCAGATAGAAGAACCCAACTCAATTTGTTCAGACATGATTAAAGCTGAATTAAGGGTGAATTTGAGAGCTATACAAAATTTAAAGGAAGAAATTTATACAATGTCATGTTGTCATAATTCTTTGATTGATGTCAAAGTTACTTTAGGAATTAACATTTATCTTCATAATCTCACCAATTCAGTAACATATATTTTAGACTCAGCAAAACAGGAGGATCAGCCTCTGTTCAATGAGAGAAAACATTTAGCCTGCTGCAAGTACATAACTTTAAGAAGGGAATATTTAAAATAATAAGGAATACCATTTACTAAGCTCCACCTATGGACCAAACACAGAACTAAAGGTTTATACTAATATATTTATTTAATCTTCACAGCAATTATGAATGGTAAATATTATTAATTATATCTATTTTAAAGATGAATAAACTGAAGTCAGAGAGATTGAGTAAATTAGTCAAGATCAAACAACATGTAAGAACCTGAACACAAGTCTATGTCAATGCAAAGCTCTTTCAAAGCAAAAACTAATTATAGAGACTCCTTGATTGAAAAATGCCATTGACTGTGAGATTGAGTATTGGCATTTATGTAAAAAAGAATAAAAATATTAAATGCATACAGTGTTATTAATTGATAGTAATATAAATTTAATCTTACAATTAAGTAGCTTTTTCTGCAGAATCTCTCTCTCTCTCTCTCTCTCTCACACACACACACACACACACACACACAGCACATACACAAATCAATATCTAAACTTTCTTAAAATTCAAAGTATAAAGGTCCTTTTGAATCAATTTTGGCCACTGGCAGTTAAACACAGTATCATTATGATTAACTGATTTTCATAATTTTCACTCACAATCTTGGTCTCTTTGACATTGTTAAAATTATTAATATAATTTCTAAGGCATACTGAAGATCATCAGGGTTTTTTTTTAATGTATAGTCCTTAATTAGGTTCATAGTTTCATTTATAGGGTTAAGAGCATCAATTTTGGATTTATGTAAAAATGTATTTAAATCCAATATCTGCCATTATGTGAATTTGAGCCACTTTCTAATCAGTCAGGACAGGTTAAGTCATACTTTGATATTAAATGACACCAACATTTTAGTGACTTACAACAGCAAGGGTTTATTTCTCTCTCAATCCACATATCCATTCCATGTTTGCCACCATGTTCTTGCCCTCCTTGTAGGGTTGGGAAAGTTACTCAGAGCAAGTGACATTTAAAGCAAGACTGAAGATGAAGAGGGAGGATTGTGGATGTGACTGGAGAAAAGTGTTTCAGACATAAAAACAATGTGAGCAAAGGTCTGGAGATTAGAGATAATTTAGAAATTAGGTGAACTATGTTTTAGAGGCTACAGTGTTACAGAAGTCATATTGACGTCTTGATTTATCAAATATTTTTGTAATCTCTAACTCAGTACTCATCAAATGGGGAGAATAATACTAACACAGCATCAAACTCTAATGATTAAATAAAATAATACATATAAAAATTTCTAAAACATTGCTTGGCACATAATAATCAACAGTTTTCATATATTTTACTTCTCAGGACATGAAATTGTGCTATCTATCAGATGTAATCACATTAATAATAAAAACATCAGTGAGAATCGCTTCATAATAACTCTATTGGCCTCAAAATAAGGTAAAATAAAAATGGGATCTAAATACTCTGTGTTTCCAAATAAATAGTTGTAATTCAAAATGTTTTGCTTCCCTTAATGCTTGTGTTTTATTATTTTTTAATTACACAAAAAAAGTATTAGTATCCATACACAAACACTTTTCTGGGTTCTACAGAAATATCAAAACAAGTAAGACATTATTTCTGAAGACTTGTAGATATCAAAGGGTCTGCAACCTAAAAGAAAAGACAATACAAACCATATTGAATTTGTTTGCATCTATTTGCTAAGTGGCCCCATCTGTACACAGTCTGTTCTGAAATATATTCAGGTTTTTTTCAACCATTACAATGAATGCCTATTTATATGATTGTTTGTGTCCAGTAAAGATAGCCAACAAAAATAGACACATGCAAACTATTTTGTTTATTTCTCATTATTTGAGTTGTCATGATAACTGAATTAGGCTGATTAAAATTTAATTGATAGATTCATTTGATTCATTTATAGAAGTCATTATGATGTAAAAAAAACCCTCAATTAAATCAAATGTTTTATTTAATGATATTGTATTATTGGGTTGACACAACCTTTCTTTAAAAAGAAAGTATAGAGAGGAGACATAATTGAAGATTTAAAATGTTGGGCATTTACACTAAATAATAATTCTTATAAATTCAGGCAAGTGTTGGTTGTAGTTGGCAGCTGCAATGAATTGCAACATCTAATAAAGAAAGATAATGAAGATCTTTTCCCTCTTCTATGTATAGCTTCATAGAATCAGAAATAAAAGGCTTCTCATTGAAATAATTTTAGTTTTTCTATATAGTGCTCTTCTACTACAGGGTTGCAAAGATTTTTTTTATTCTGATCCCCTGTTGCTGCTGAGACAAGAGGTGCTCACTCACACTTAGGCACTCCACCCTAGCAGGTAGTTTGGGGCCATGTGGCTGAGTTCTGCTGGTACAGTCATGGGAGATGTGTGTCATCTGGTTTAAGGACATTTTCATGGGAGAATGCACATTATTAGAGCTTTCTCTATTGGCTTTAATGCCACAAGTAAATGCGAACCATTTTTTCTTTACAGTGCAACTCATGGATATTGAACACATTTTAAACAAACAAGAGTATTTCCCATGGAATAGAGATGAGTCCTGCATGGGGTGCCTCTGACTGAGAACTAGTATTTGTTAAATCATGTAACCTCAGGAAAGGAATTTGGCTCTGTCCTCAAAAGGACTGGAATCCTGAAACAACAGAGATGCGGTACCTAGCCTGTAATCCTCTTTGAAATAATATATAGCATACGGGAAAAGGTAGATTTTGTTGACAGTAATAAAATAATTATACTATAATGAAATCTGTTTAATACAGTAACCATGTGTCCTGAGTGCCATGTTATACAGCTATATGGGACAATATGAAAATCATTGGTAAAAGTAATATTGCAGAAGCTGATAAAACTTGTGATAGTACTGATATTGGTGGTCAGATGCATTGGTAAATTAATCGCAGTTTCCTCAGGGTGTTATCCCTCTGGAGAGGAGTTTTCCTGAAGATTTAGACTTGATTGATGGTAAATTCATTATGGTTTTTAATCATTCCACTTATGTATATCATAAAGTCCAGAACACTATAGATCAGAGAGGGAAAATAGTTGTACAGTGAGTACAAACACTTGAGAAATCCTACACTGTTAAGGAATGCTGCAGTTGCCTGTTTTAAACAATACCAACCTCTCTCTGCTTATTTAAAGTGTTCGGAATCCACATATTTTGATTGTCTATCTGACCATACATTACTGGAAGGCTAATAATTGCTGTCAAACTATGAATGATTGTTTTGTTGTGTTAAGGCCTTCAGCGTGAGTCAGGGAGGTGAGCAGCCCTGTGCTTGGCCTGAAATGTTTTGTTGAAGTAAGAATTTTTTCTCTATTGCACTGACACCTGGTTAAGGAGTGAAATCTGCTGATTAATTATGTTGCTCTGTGGCCATAGCTTCAATGAAAGTTTCAGGTGTGGGTACTATTGTAGATGGTCAGCATTGTTTATTGGTAAAAGTGAATCCCAGTGTCAAGGGTAGCATTCTTCCCATGCAGAAGACCAAAGATCTTGAATTAAACTGTGTTCATTATTCATGCAGTTTGGTTTTGCATTTTGACCTTAAAAATTATAAGTCATGGTGGTAAATTTTGATCAGAGTGACTCTGCCTAAAGGCAGAAAAATTGATTTAATAACCGTCTGAATCCCATCCCTCTAAACTTAAAATCCTGTTGTCTGTAAAATGCTTTCTGAATTAATTATAACAAAATATCTACCAGGGCTGAAATGATTTTCAAAAATGTAAGATGACTATGTCCACATTTTAGGTACTAAAAGATTCCATTTGACTGTTTTTTTTTTCTAACATATTGACTTGAATTTGGAAAAAATATGATAATCAATGTGTTTTTAAACTTAAAATAAGATTTTTAATTTACAGAGCAGCTTGAAGTCTATACAATAGCAATTACTGTGTAGTTAAAAGTCAGATGGTTCCTGGTTATAAACATCATAGAAAAGACTGCCTCTCTGATGGGTCATCTTTTAGGAGCCACTGCGAAGCACTGGAAATGGGTAAACAGCCTTGTGTTACAGAGGATCTCATCAGGAAAAAACTTAAAGGGGCAGAATGTATCATTTTCAAAATATTTCAGGCTTTTTTGTGTAAAGTTTCAGAAATCTGGCTAGAGGAAAATGGAATGAAGAGGTAGGAAAGGAGCTGGTTAGTCACCCACACTCTGGTGGTCCTGGAATTTTGTTTTTATTTGCACCTGATTTTCCAAAATCCTGCTACCAGTGAGCAGTTGAGCAAGTAAACATTCTCTGTGTACCAAACAGTAATTCAGACACAATGTCTGGTATTATCTGCTATGGTACACTTATTGAATTGTATCCCTCATAAAGACAACTTGAAGTCCTAAGTCCCAGTACCTCAGAATGTGTCCTTACTAGGAAATGCAAAGGCAGCTAAATTGACATTAGGTCATCAGTCATCCAATATGACTGATGCACTTATAATAAGGGAAAATTTGGACACAGAAACATGCACAAGGAGAGGCCTCTGAAGACACATAGGGAGAACCATGTGAAAATTGGAGTTATGTTGCCACAAGCTCAGGAACATCTCAGGCTACCAGAAGTTGAAAGAGACAAGGGAAGGGTCTTCCCCTACAGCTTTCAGAGAGAGCATGGCTCTCTGATACCTTGATTTTATACTTCTAGTCCCTAAATCATGAGACAATACTTCGATCATTTTAAGACACACAGTTAATGGTACTTTGTTACAGCAGCCCTATGAAACTAATACAATGATCTTTCTAAAGAAATCAATTTAGTGTAGTTATCAAGATGATTGGATTATATGTTGATCATTCCTTCAGCCAACATTTTCTGACCTCCCTGCCTTAGGCACTGAGAATATGGGGAAAATGAAGACAGGCAGGATCCACATTTAATGGAGCTCACATCCAGACAAAGGAAGACTGAAAGGAACAAAGAGACAAATATAGATGTAATCTCAGAGTTGGTAACTGCTGCAAAGAAATAGAAGTAGGACAATGGCTAAAGAGAGCTATGGTTGGGTGTTTTAGAAGGAGTCAGGTAATGCCTCTCTGAAATGGTAACATTTGAGTATAAACGGTGAAAAGGAATCAGTCATATGCATATCTGAGCAAAGAGTGTTCTAGGTAAAGCGATCAGAAGCATGATGAAGCCCGCTATACTCCAAGAATATAAAGAAGAGTCTGGCAGGAGAGTCCTGAATTCAGGAAACAGTGTTAGGAGGCTTGTTCCTGGTTGTTTCTGTGGGACATGGTAGGTCATGATGAAGACCTGGGTTTTAGCCTGTGAATGAAAGAAAATCACTGGAGCATTGTAAGTAGAAGGTTTCTGTTAGCTATTAACATTTATAAGAACTCTCACTGCAGCATAAAAAGTAAATGTTGGTGGGGAGTAAAGAAAGGAGAAGCAGCAATACAGATAAGGGAAAAAATTGACTTGGGCTAGTGTAGTAGTGGGTAGGGGAAGGTGGTGAGTAGTGGTCAATTTAGGATATATAGTTTGGTTGTAGGACTGACTGAGGATGAGAACTCATTAGTGATGTCATTAAATGAGATGGGAAAAGACAGAATTGGCGGTAGACAGCGAGAGTGGAGTCAAGAGTTCCATTTTGAACATGTTTCATTTACAATGCCTATTAGACATTCATATGTTAATGTGAAGTAAGAAGCTGTATGGATCTTATGGAAGAGATTAGTGTTTAAGATATGAATTTGGAAATTATAAGCAAACAGATGATATTTAAATCCTTGGATCTAGATAAAATTACCTAAAACTAGGGAAGAGGATTGAAAAGTATATCTTGGGGCACTCCATAATGTAGAGGCTGGGGAGAAGAGGAAGAATCAAGAAAAGAGGAGTTAGGGGCTGGCCAAGTGGCTCAGTGTGAGCTCTGAACAACAGGGTCGCCGATTCGATTCCTGGCCTGAGCTGAGCTGCCGCTGAGCTGCCAACAGGTGGCAGGATGGCTCAGCTAAAAAAAAAAAAAAGGAAAAGAGTTAATGAATTTGGGGATTTTGAGGCTGCTCAAGAAAAAGAGAGGACAACAACAGGCACTAACACACAACACGCCCCTTATTGAAGGTGTTTGGACTAGGTTGCATGAGAGGGGAAGTTTCTCCTAGTAGGAGACCTTCCAGAGACGTTGGTAACAGGGCATAACTCGGAAGGGGAGAGGACAAGGGAAATCACCAGGGGAAAGGAGTCTTATGTGGCTAGGTAACGCTGCATAGCAACAAAATGGGGAGACTGTGTCAGAGAGTTTCTAAAAGCCACAGAGGCTAAGGGTCCTTTATAGCCTTGGAGTGTATCTTATTTGTGGCTAGCAGATCTTGGGTGCAGTTCTGAAGGATATGTAAAGCAGGCAGGCTCTAAGTGGATAAAAACATATTTATTTGGGCTATACTGAAAGCAACTGGATGTGTAAGAATTTGACTTTAGCACCAGCTTTGAGCCAAAGATCCTTCCCTCCTGTGAAGAAGTAAACAACATAGGGGCCAATATACAGAGGACATCTTTGGCCAATTTATATTACAAAGGATGAGACAGAAAGGTTTATGTGTAAAAGAGAGAGATGGAGACAGAGAAAGAGAGCAGATAGACAGAGACAGAGGGAAGTAACTTGGAAAAGTAGTAAAAAAAATCTCAAGAAGGATGAAGAAGTCAACCAGAACTGGAAGGTCAAGCAAGATGAAGAGAGATAATTTACCCTGGATTTGTTTAAACAAAACAGTTGATACCTTGATGAGAGTAGTTTCAGCAGAATAGTGAGAACAAAGCCTTTATTGGAGAATGTTAAGTGATGGAAGTACAGATGTGAGTACCAACAACTCTTCCAAGAATTTTCCAACTTTTTCAAGGAATATTATGCTATGGTCTAAATGTTTGTGTTCTCCCAAAATTCATATGTTGAAATACTATCCCC
This sequence comes from Hipposideros armiger, assembly GCF_001890085.2. Lineage (NCBI taxonomy): Eukaryota > Metazoa > Chordata > Mammalia > Chiroptera > Hipposideridae > Hipposideros > Hipposideros armiger. The sequence goes on along the minus strand of NW_017732172.1, from coordinate 638,590 downwards.
CAGGTAATATTATGAGTTGGGTTTTTTGGGTAGTAATTATATCATGAGGGCAGTGATGCCATGTTTGGGATTAAGGTTCTTGTAAAAGAGACCTCAGAGAGTTACTTCATCCCCTCTGCCATAACCAGTAAGTTTGTCCTCATCAGACACTGAATTTCCAGGCACATTGATCTTTGATTTCCAGAACTGTGAGAAATAAATTTCTGTTATTTGTAAGCTACCCAGTCTGTGGTATTCTATTTAAGCAGCCCAAACAGACTAAGACTTGTTTGAAGGAAAGCAGAAATATGGGTTAGTTGCTTTATAGTACCAGGGAACAGAGTGCTTTTAGGAACTATCAGTGCTGTTAGTGCTTTCTAATAGGAAATATTACAGCATACTGTGTTGGTGTAGGGCATAAAGAGAACATCTCTTTCCTGGTTTTACATTTCCATGTAGAAAGACCTCCACCAGAGTGACACTTTTGGCCCTCTGTCCCATAACTTACTCTTTACTTCTCACAGTATAGGAGTGAGTTGACTGATCCATGGTTCATTGGTCCTGCTACTCAAGTTGGTGGAGTTCATCTATTAAAAATCCAGAAAAACTGGAGAATTGTTTCTTTCCTTTTTCCTCCCTGTGCCAGATCAGAATGAGGCAGTGTCCTGGATAAGTGTTTCTGCTCTAAACTTAAACTTTCCTTTAGGAAGGCTTCCCAATACTCTAAACTGAAGTAGGAGCAAAGTGTGTTAGAGAGCCCTTAGGCCAACAATTTAAAGATCAGTCAGTAATGGATTTTCAGTAATGATAAAATTTATTTCCTCTAGACAATATCAATTGAGTCTGTTTTAATTAATTACATAGTTGGTAGGGGAATAAAAATGTATTGTATATGGATCTGCTAAAAACATATAGTTTAAATGTTGACAAGAATAATTTCATAAAACAGAGGAATGGACGGGACAATGGAAATTGGAGTCAAGACATTGATTGAGTAGGCTAGACCTCAAATATTGTCTATCTATTGTAACTGAAAACAAAGCAGAATATATGGGTATTAAAGCAGATATAGCAAGATGATAGACTTGGGATCAAATCTTGAATCCATCACTTACCAATATTGCCTTGAGATTATTACTTAGTCTGAATTTTATTACTCTTTTTGTGAAATATAAATAATATTTATCACCATAAATTTGCTGTGGAGCATACATGAGGTTTCACAAGCAAAATGCTTAGCAAAGGGTCTGATCCCTTATAATCATCACATAAATTACAATAATATTTGTAGTAGTGTATGTATAATAATAAATCTATACACTAGACCAGGCAAAGTATATAAAAATGCAATGGCAAGTATAGACATCTTTCTGGTGTCTAGTAAAGTTCTTTCATTTATAGTTTGCATATCCATAAAGCAAAAGGGAATTTTCAACATAAAGAACTTTTTAAAATGTTTCTCGGTGTTTGGTGTTCAAAAAGTCTTTTTTTAAAAAAAAGATTTTATTGGGGAATTGGGGAAGGAGAACAGCTTTGGGAAATCGGGGAAGGGGAACAGACAAGTTGCTGTCGTTTTGTTCTTCAGTCTAGTTGTGGAGGACGTTGCTTCACTGGCCCATGTTGGTATTATCATTGCGCTCCTCCTGGGTGAGGCAGTGGCTCAGGGGCCATTGGATGGCCGCTCATGGCCGCTCACAGCAGCTCACAAAAGCTCTCGCCCGCTGCCGGCCAACCCACTGCAGCCCACACCGTCGCCGGCGACCCACAGCAGCCCAGCTCCAGGTCGAGCTGCCGTTCACCATCTCAGCTGTAGAAGGCACAGCGTCAATGGACCTCATGTGGGATCCAAACCAGGGCCCTGCTGCTCAGAGCTGGCATCCCAAGCCGACTCTTAACCAATGCATCACTTGTCCGGCCCCAAAAAGTCTTTTTTTAGTGTTCACTTCAGTCTGGGTAAATACTTTGTTCTTACTGTTAGAAACTATGAGAAATCTGGAATAGATGACCGGCCTATTGCATATTTTTAGTTCCAGGAAAAGTTAACTTCACTTGAAAATGGAAAAGTTTGTAGAGCCTGAGAAAAGATACGTGTTATTGCTTCTCCAGATTCTTTTTATTAATTATGTAGTTTAGACAGAAAACTTATCAAAGTTTTTATCAAATTACAGTGATTTTCCTTCATCAATATGCAATAAATAATGGAAGGCGAGCTTAATGAGAGCATATTGCCTATTAGTTCACAACATTAAGATTTTTCTCTGGTAGTAAAACTTCCTATATCAGAGAATCATGAGAGAATATGTGAAATCATGCCGTGTATAATTTTTTTGTCTGAGTTCTTTTACATAGCACAATACTTTGGATATTCATACATATTGCTGCATGTATCAGTAGTTCATCCTTTTTTATTGCTGATTAGAATTTAAATTCATGGGTTTATCACAATATGTTTGTTTATTCATTCTCCATTGGATGGATATTTGGCTTGTTTCCATTTTTGGCTATTATGAATAAAGCATTCATGGACATTTGTGTACAAGTCTTTATGCAAATATATGTTTTTATTTCTCTAGCTGTGGCATTACATTAGTAAGAAACTGACGATCTGTTTGCCCAAAGTGACACAACCATTTTGTCTTCACCAGCATTATATGAGAGTTTCAGTTGGTCACATCATCCCCAATACTTGATATTTTTAGTTCTTTTTAATGTGGGCCATTGTATGCAGTGTGGTTATAATGTGCAGTTTCATGATGAATAGTGACAATTAGTATATTTTTGTGGATTTAGTGGCTATTTATTTATATCTTCTAGTGAAATTGCTGTACAATATTATTTTTAAACTTAGTTGAACCATTTCTTTTCATATTATTGAGTTAAATGGCTTCTTTATATAATCTGGACATATGTCTCTTAGCATTTACATGTTCTGCAAGTATTTTCTTCAAATCTCTGTGTGTGTGTGTTCTTACAAGTGAGTATTGAAGTTTGTCACATGCTTTTTATGCTTTTATTGAAATCATTATATAGATTTCCCTTTTTAGCCTGCTGAAATAATTAATGTTATTTGATTTTTGAATATTAAACAAACTTTATGTTCCTGGGATAAATTTTACTCAATAATGATATCTTGCCTTTGAATATTGCTGGATTATATTTGCTAGAATTTTGTTAAAGATTTTTACGTCTATGTCCATGAAAACTATTGATCTGCAGTTTTCTTATGATATAAATTTCTGATTTTGGTATTAATGTTATGCTACCTTCATAAAATAATTTTGAAAGTAATAATTTCTGTTCTATTTTGTGAAAGAGTTTGTGTATAATTGATATAATTTTATCCTTAATTGTTTGGTAGAATTCATCAATGAAGACTTCTGGAAAGGAGTTTTTTGTGACAGAATGTTTTAGATTATGAATTAAATTTTTTGAATAATAAGGGCTATTTAGGTTACTTATTTTTTTGGAAGTGAATAAGCATTAGTATCTTATGCCTTTCAAAAAATGAGTTATTTTCATCTAAGCTATAGAATATATTTATATAAAATTGTTGATAAGATGTCTTTATTATTATCTTTAATATCTTTAGAAGTAAGATCTCTTACTTTTAGGTATGGTCATTTAGTGTTCTCTCTTTTTTTTCTTGTTGACTAGAGGTTTATAATTTTATTGATTACATCAAATAACCAGGCTTTTAAAATTTCATTGATTTTCACTTTTTTATTTCAGCAATAATTTTCCCGTTATGCTTATTTTAAGTTTGATTTGCTCATTTTTTTCTAGTTTCTTAAGGAAATAGCTTATATCAGAGGTTACCAAATTATAGCCATTGGCTTATTTTTATACAGCCTCAACTAAGAATGGTGGTTATATTTTAAAGGGTTGTAAAAGAAAAACAAAAAAAATCAGACAACATTTTAGAAGACTATATCTAATCCACCAAGCCCAAAATGTTCACTATCTAGTCATTTATTCTAACATTCCTGATTTAGGATACTGATTTGATTTTTTTGTCTTTTTATTATAAATATAAACATCTAACATGATAAATCTTTTAATCACTGCTCTAGCAGCATCTCACAACTTTGCTAGATTGTGTTGTTTTCTTCTTCATTCAGATAAAATTATTTTCCAATTTCCATTTCTTCTTTGCCCTATCGATTATTGAGTGTTTCTTAATTTCCAAGTGTTTCTCTCTCTCTCTCCATATATGTACATATCTATATCTATATCTATCTATCTATCTATCTATCTATCTATCTATCTATCTATCTATCTATCTATCTATACACTTCCTCCTGTTTTTGGTTGTTGAGTTCTAGTTAAACCCTGTTATGGTCAGAAAACATATTTTCTTAAATTTATTGAGAGTTGGTTAAGGTCCACAATAAAGCTTCCCTCCAACTTCTGGCTATAAAAACCAGTGAAGACTGTGCCTGAGTGATATGGAGGGTGGCTGGAGTCCCAGATATTTCTCTTGAAAGGCCTGTGCACAGACTTACCCCTAATTAACTCACTTTCTCTGAGCTCCAGCACTGAGGCAGCTGCTCAAAAATCACTGGGGACATACAGGGAGTAAAAACTGTCTGGCTACAGGGCAAGGGCTGGAGGAGCAGCTTTCTCCCAGACAGAAGAGCTGGCAGAGGCCATTGTTCCTTTGTTGAGCTTTCCCCCATCACAGCATGCAGACACAAGTGGGCATTATATCTGACTCTCTATCAACTTGGCTAACATCGTTCACCCTGCCCTGGTGATTTCCTGAGACCCTACCCCAACCAACTTTCTGACCCACCCAAGCCAATTCCAGTGGATTTTCTATACAGGCAGCCTGTATTGGCTCATTCTGTGAACTTTCCCAAAATCTCTCAAAAGTTCACAAACCCCAACAAGAAGCATCTTGCCTTGGTGTGCCCAGTACCACTAGCTGAGCAGCCATAAGACTGCCATTGGTGGCAGCTGGCCTAGGTTTGAGGCTGGGCTTCTCCAAGTCACCAATAAGAGACCATGGTGGCAGTCATCTATAGATTGCTTTGTGGTTCATGCCAGGTGGCCCCATATAGGGTACAGGCAATGGCTGAACTTGACCTGAAGTGGGGTTCTCCCAGGAGGCCCCAGCATTGACACACCCAGTGGTCAGCTTTAGACCAAGCTGGAGCACCACCCAACTGCCTCTGCAGGTGACACACTCAAAGGGCAGACTGGGCAGGCTCTAGAGCCCCATGAAAGTAAATCCTGCTCTGTAGAGTCAGCTCCTGCACAGTAGCTCCTCCAATGTAGTCATGGCCAGTATTCATAACCAATCAGCCCGATGGTCAACCCCATCCAATGAGGTGTGAATAACAACTAAGGCTCAACTACAACAGGAGAGCACACACAACCCACACAAGGGACACACCTGAAGCACTTGGCTTAGGGAACCAAGGAAACTGTGTCATTGAACCCCACAGGACACCTACTATATAAGGCCACTCTACTAAACCCAAGAGACATAGCAACCCTACCTAATATATAGAAAGAAACACAGGGTAGCAGCTAAAATGGGAGACAAAAAATCATGTACCAAATAAAAGAATATAACAAAGCTCCAGAAAAAGAACTAAACAAAATGGAGACAAGTAATTTACTACTGCCTACAGGGATGATCAATGATCTAGTGAGAATTTCAACAAAGAGATAGGAAATTTAAAATGGAGATAGAAAACATAAAAAAGAATCAGTTACAAATAAAAAAATACAATAACTGAAATAAAAAATACTTAAAGGAAATCAACAGATTAGATGAATCAGAGGATTGAATCAGTGATTCAGAAGATAAGATAGCAGAAAAAACCCAGTCACACTTAATCAGAAAAGGGGGTGGGAGGGGGGAGGTGGGGGGATGGAGAAAGGAATAGAATCCAAAAAAATGAGAATAGTTTAAAGGGCCCTGAGATAACATCAAATGTACCTACATTTCTATTATAGGGGTACCAGAAGGAAAAGTGAGAGAGAAAGAAATTGAAAGCCTATTTGAAGAAATAGTGACAGAAAACTTCCCTAACCTGGCAAAGGAAATAGACATATAAGCCCAGAAAGCACAGAGTCCCAAACAAGATGAATCCAAACAGGCCCACACCAAGACACATCATAGTTAAAATGTCAAAAGTTAAAGGCAAAGAATCTCAAAAGTAACAAGAGAAAAGCAGTCAGTTACCTACAAGGGAGTTCTTATAAGACTGTTAGCTCCTTTCTCAACAGAAACTTTGCAGGTTAGAAGGGATTGGCATGTCAGGGATAGAAAAAGATAGTCCGAGGAATACAATCAATAACGTTGTAAGCATTTCTTAGGGGGCCAGATGGACCAATGCCCTTTTGGGGAGTCCACTTCATAGTTGATGTAGAGGCCTG